>NC_140590.1:347750117-348050117 GCF_964204655.1 Triturus cristatus | reverse complement strand
CAAAAAAGGTAACGATGGCACTGAATAACAAAGGATCTTCTCTTTGTATCTGGCAGGAACAACAAGGTTAAAATTCCCTAGTTCAAAAATGTAGAATTAGGGCTACAACGGTCTTCAAGAGGACCTGCGATGGATGCGACTTCTGCCTTCCATACACTGGAAGAGGCACATGGGTCACGCGGTACGGTCATTCTGCAGTGAGACGCACACTCATTGACCTCTCATGGCACTGCTCCACACTTCGGGGAGAACGCTTTCCATTAGCTGTGTTTTCTGATGACGCGTCATGACGACCCCGTCCAACATCAGAACCCCTTTAGATCCAAACAGACTCTTCCACTTTCTCACCGGAAGTGAAACCAGGCCACATGGCCCCTTTCACAATACAACAGCCGGGAATGCACTTTTCGGTAAAAAAAAAAACACATTCCTTCATCCTAATTTATCAAATAAACGACTCACTGAAGAACAGGGGCCAGCTTCGATTGGTAAACAGCCGTTACAACAACATTTTTACTTCACGATACCATTACAACACATGCATTACCACGCATGCGTTGTACATCGCGAAGTCATTATTACGCATTTTTTTAGAACGCATGGTCATTTACCACGCATGTGCTTACAACGAGTTTTCTTGTAAAGGTATGTATGGTAAATGACCATGAGTTCTAAAAAAAATTAGACGATCCACGTTGTTGTAAGGAAACAGAGGCTGTTCCGTTTCCTCACAACGATGTGCACCGCCCCTTGGAGACGACATGAAGCAGGAACCACGAGGAGTGAGAGGTAAGGGGGATTCAGCATGGGGTGGTAGTTACTTTTCTAGGGTTTAGGGTAGTGCAGTGTTGTTTGTGTAGTGTAGGGGTCATGCTGGGGGTAGTGTTTTAGGGTTTAGGGCAGTGCAGTGGTGTTTGGGTAGTGTAGGGGGTCGTGCTGGGGGTAGTGTTTTAGGGTATAGGGCAGTGCGGTGGTGTTTGGGTAGTGTAGGGGGTCGTGCTGGGGGGGATTTAGGGTAGTGCAGTGGTGTTTGGGTAGTGTAGGGGGTCGTGCTAGGGGTAGTGTATATGGGGTTTAGTGTAGTGCAGTGGTGTTTGGGTAGTGTAGGGGTTCGTGCTGGGGGTAGTGTTTGGGGGTTTAGGGTAGTGCAGTGGTGTTTGGGTAGTATAGGGGGTACTGCTAGGGGTAGTGTTTTAGGGTTTAGGGTAGTGCAGTGGTGTTTGGGTAGTGTAGGTGGTACTGCTGGGGGTAGTGTTTTAGGGTTTAGGGTAGTGCAGTGGTTTTTGGGTAGTGTGGGGCTACTGCTGGGTGTAGTGTTTTAGGGTAGTGCAGTGGTGTTTGGGTAGCATAGGGGGTAATGCTGGGGGTAGTGTTTTAGGGTTTAGGGTAGTGCAGTGGTGTTTGTGTAGTGTAGGGTGAAGTGTTTTAGGGTTTAGGGTAGTGCAGTGGTGTTTGTGTAGTGTAGGGGATCATGCTTGGGGTAGATTGTTAGGGTTTAGGGTAGTGCAGTAGTGTTTGTGTAGTGTAGGGGGTTGTGCTTTAGGGTTTAGGGTAGTGCAGTGGTCCTTGGGTAGTGTAGGGGTCATGCTGGGGGTCGTATTTTAGGGTTTAGGATAGTGCAGTGGTCTTTGGGTAGTGTAGGGGGTCGTGCTGGGGAAGTGTTTTTTAGGGTTATTGTTTATGGCAGTGTAGTGGTATTCGGGTAGTGTAGGGGGTCGTGCTGGGGTAGTGTTTTAGGGTTTAGGGCAGTGTAGTGGTGTTCGGGTAGTGTAGGTGGTCTTGCTGGGGGGTGGTGTTTTAGTGTTTAGGGTAGTGCAAAGGTGTTTGTGTAGTGATGGGGTAGTGTTTTAGGGTTTAGGGTAGTGCAGTGGTGTTTGTGTAGTGTAGGGGGTCGTGCTGGGGTAGTGTTTTAGGGTTTAGTGTAGTGCAGTGGTGTTTGTGTAGTGTAGGGGGTCGTGCTGGGGGTAGTGTTCTAGGGTTTAGGGTAGTGCAGTGGTGTTTGTGTAGTGTAGAGGGTCGTGTTTTAGGGTTTAAGGTAGTCCAGTGGTCTTTGTGTAGTGTAGAGGGTCATGTGGGGGGTAGTGTTTTAGGGTTTAGGGTAGTGCAGTGGTCTTTGGGTAGTGTAGGGGGTCGTGCTGGGGGTAGTGTTTTAGGGTTTATGGTAGTGCAGTCGTGTTTGGGTAGTGTAGGGGGTCGTGCTGGGGGTAGTGTTTTAGGGTTTAGGGTAGTGCAGTGGTGTTTGCGTAGTTTAGGGGGTCATGCTGTGGGTGTGTTTTAGGGTTTAGGGTAGTGCAGTGATGTTTGGGTAGTGTAGGGGTCATGCTGGGGCAGTGTTTTAGGGTTTAGGGTAGTGCAGTGGTGTTTGGGTAGTGTAGGGGGTCGTGCTGGGGGTAGTGTTTTAGGGTTTAGGGTAGTGCATTGGTGTTTGTGTAGTGTAGCGGGTCGTGTTGGGGGTAGTGTTTAGGGTAGTGCAGTGGTGTTTGGGTAGTGTAGGGGGTCATGCTGGGGGTAGTGTTTTAGGGTTTAGGGCAGTGCAGTGGTGTTTATCTAGTGTAGGCGGTCGTGCTCGGGTAGTGTTTTAGGGTTTAGGGCAGTGAAGTGGTGTTTGTGTAGTGTAGGGGTCATGCTGGGGATAGTGTTTTAGGGTTAAGGGTAGAGCAGTGATGTTTGGGTAGTGTATGGGGTCGTGCTGGGGGTAGTGTATTAGGGTTTAGAGTAGTGCAGGGGTGTTTGGGTAGTGTAGGGGGTCATGCTGGGGGTAGTGTTTTAGGGTTTAGGGTAGTGCACTGGTGTTCGGGTAGTGTAGGGGGTCGTGCTGGGGGTAGTGTTTTAGGGTTTAGGGTAGTGCAGTGGTATTTGGGTAGTGTAGGGGTCATGCTGGGGTAGATTTAAGGTTTAGGGTAGTGCAGTGGATTTTGGGTAGTGTAGGGGGTCGTTTTGGGGGGAAGTGTTTTAGGGTTTAGGGTAGAGCAGTGGTGTTCGGGTAGTTTAGGGGGTCGTGCTGGGGGTAGTGCTTTAGTGTTTAGGGTAGTGCAGTGGTGTTTGGGTAGTGTAGGGGGTCGTGCTGGGGGTAGATTTAGGGTTTAGGGTAGTGCAGTGGTGTTTGGGTAGTGTAGGGGGTCGTGCTGGGGGTAGTGTTTTAGAGTTTAGTGTAGTGCAGTGGTGATCGGGTAGTGTAGCGGGTCATGCTGGGAGTAGTGTTTTAATGTTTAGGGTAGTGCAGTGGTGTTTGTGTAGTGTAGGGGGTCATGCTGGGGGTAGTGTATATGGGTTTAGTGTAGTGCAGTGATGTTTGGGTAGTGTAGAGGGTCGTGCTGGGGTAGTCTTTTTGGGTTTAGGGTAGTACAGTGGTGTTTGGGCAGTGTACAGGGTACTGCTTGGGGTAGTGTTTTAGGGATTAGGGTAGTGCAGTGGTGTTTGGGTAGTGTAGGTGGTACTGCTTGGGGTAGTGTTTTAGGGTTTAGGGTGGTGCAGTGGTTTTTGGGTAGTGTAGGGGGTAGTGCTGGGGGTAGTGTTTTAGGGTTTAGGGTAGGGCTGTATTTTTTTTTCTTTTTGCAGAGTTTTATATAGCGCGAACTTGAACCGAATCCAATCAGGTATCAGAGCGCTTTTCATAGCACCAGTTACGTTAGATGAGGACACACATTCATTTTTTGTTAGGCACTGGGAGATTAAGTGATTTGCCCAGAATCACAGGATGGTCAGCGTCATTACCGAGACTCAAACCCAGTTCCCCAGGTCCGAGGTCGAGCGCCCTAGCCATTAGGCTAACTTGGGTAGTGTAGGGGGTCATGCTGGGGGTAGTGTTTTAGGGTTTAGGGTAGTGCAGTGGTGTTTGTGTAGTGTAGAGGGAAGTGTTTTAGGGTTTAGGGTAGTGCAGTGGTGTTTGTGTAGTGTAGGGGTCATGCTGGGGGTAGATTTGTATGGTTTAGGGTAGTGCAGTGGTGTTTGTGAAGTGTAAGGGGTTGTGTTTTAGGGTTTAGGGTAGTGCAGTGGTCTTTGGGTAGTGTAGGGGTCGTGCTGGGGGTCGTGTTTTAGGGTTTAGAGTAATGCAGTGGTCTTTGGGTAGTGTAGGGGTCGTGCTGGGGGTTGTGTTTTAGGGTTCAGGGTAGTGCAGTGGTATTTGGGTAGTGTATGGGGGCGTGCTGATGTAGTGTTTTAGGGTTATGGTTTAGGGCAGTGCAGTGGTATTCAGATAGTGTAGGGGGTCGTGCTGGGGTAGTGTGTTAGGATTAAGGGCAGTGCAGTGGTGTTCGGGCAGTGTAGGGGGTTGTGGAGGGGGGTGGTGTTTTAGGGATTAGGGCAGTGCAGTGGTGTTCGGGCAGCGTATGGGGTCCTGCAGGGGTGTGGTGTTTTACGGTTTAGGGCAGTGCTGTGATGTTCAGGCAGCGTAGGGGGTCGTGCAGGGGGTGGTGTTTTAGGGTTTAGGGCAGTGCAGTGGTGTTCGGGCAGTGTAAGGGGTCGTGCTGGGGGATGTGTTTTAGGGTTTAGGGTAGTGCAGTGGTCATTGGGTAGTAAAGGGGGTCGTGCTGGGGGTGGTGGCAGTGCGGTGGTGGTTGGGCAGTGTGGGGGTCGTGCAGGGGTGGTGTTTTAGGGTTCAGGGCAGTGCAGTGGTGTTCGGGCAGTGTAGGGGGTCGTGCAGAGGGTCGTTTTTTAGGGTTTAGGGCAGTGTAGTGGTGTTCAGGCAGTGTAGGGGGGGCGTGCTGGGGGTGGTGTTTTAGGGTTCAGGCAGTGCAGTGGTGTTTGGGCAGTGTACAGGGTACTGCTGGGGGTAGTGTTTTAGGGATTAGGGTAATGCAGTGGTGTTTGGGTAGTCTAGGTGGTACTGCTGGGGGTAGTGTTTTAGGGTTTAGGGTGGTGCAGTGGTTTTTAGGTAGTGTAGGGGGTAGTGCTGGGGGTAGTGTTTTAGGGTTTAGGGTAGTGCTGTTTTTTTTCTTCTTTTTGCAGAGTTTTATATAGCGCGAACTTGAACCGAATCCAATCAGGTATCAGAGCGCTTTACATAGCACCAGTTACGTTACAGGAGGACACATATTCATTTTTTGTTAGGCACGGGGAGATTAAGTGATTTGCCCAGAATCACAGGATGGTCAGCGTCATTACCGAGACTCGAACCCAGTTCCCCAGGTCCGAGGTCAAGCGCCCTAGTCATTAGGCCAACTTGGGTAGTGTAGGGGGTCATGCTGGGGGCAGTGTTTTAGGGTTTAGGTTAGTGCAGTGGTGTTTGTGTAGTGTAGGGGGAAGTGTTTTAGGGTTTAGGGTAGTGCAGTGGTATTTGTGTAGTGTAGGGGGTCGTGCTGGGGTAGATTTTTAGGGTTTAGGGTAGTGCAGTGGTGTTGTGAAGTGTAAGGGGTTGTGTTTTAGGGTTTAGGGTAGTGCAGTGGTCTTTGGGTAGTGTAGGGGTCGTGCTGGGGGTCGTGTTTTAGGGTTTAGGGTAGTGCAGTGGTCTTTGGGTAGTGTAGCGGTCGTGCTGGGGGTTGTGTTTTAGGGTTCGGGGTAGTGCAGTGGTCTTTGGGTAGTGTAGGGGTCGTGCTGAGGTAGTGTTTTAGGGTTATGGTTTAGGGCAGTGCAGTGGTATTCAGGTAGTGTAGGGGGTCGTGCTGGAGTAGTGTTTTAGGATTAAGGGCAGTGCAGTGGTGTTCGGGCAGTGTAGGGGGTTGTGGATGGGGATGGTGTTTTAGGGATTAGGGCAGTGCAGTGGTGTTTGGGCGGTGTATGGGGTCGTGCAGGGGGGTTGTGTTTTAGGGTTTATGGCAGTGCAGTGGTGTTCGGGCAGTGTATGGGGTCATGGAGGGGGGTGGTGTTTTAGGGTTTAGGGCAGTGCAGTGGTGTTCGGGCAGTGTAGGGGGTCGTGCAGGGGTGTGGTGTTTTACGTTTTAGGGCAGTGCTGTGATGTTCGGGCAGCGTAGGGGGTCATGCAGGGGGTGGTGTTTTAGGGTTTAGGGCAGTGCAGTGGTGTTTGGGCAGTGTAAGGGGTCATGCTGGGGGATGTGTTTTAGGGTTTAGGGTAGTGCAGTGGTCTTTGGGTAGTAAAGGGGGTCGTGCTGGGGGTGGTGGCAGTGCAGTGGTGGTTGGGCAGTGTGGGGGTCGTGCAGGGGGTTGTGTTTTAGGGTTTAGGGTAGTGCAGTGGTCTTTGGGTAGTGTAGGGGTCATGCTGGGGGTCGTGTTTGAGGGTTTAGTAGTGCAGTGGTCTTTGGGTAGTGTAGGGGTCGTGCTGGGGGTTGTGTTTTAGGGTTCAGGGTAGTGCAGTGGTCTTTGGGTAGTGTAGAGGGTCGTGCTGAGGTAGTATTGTAGGGTTATGGTTTAGGGCAGTGCAGTGGTATTCAGGTAGTGTAGGTGGTTTTGCTGGGGTAGTGTTTTAGGATTAAGGGCAGTGCAGTGGTGTTCGGGCAGTGTAGGGTGTTGTGGAGGGGGCTGGTGTTTTAGGGATTAGGGCAGTGCAGTGGTGTTTGGGCAGTGTCTGGGGTCGTGCAGGGGGGTTGTGTTTTAGGGTTTAGGGCAGTGCAGTGGTGTTCGGGCAGTGTATGGGGTCATGGAGGGGGGTGGTGTTTTAGGGTTTAGGGCAGTGCAGTGGTGTTCGGGCAGTGTAGGGGGTCATGCAGGGGTGTGGTGTTTTATGGTTTATGGCAGTGCTATGATGTTCGGGCAGCGTAGGGGGTCGTGCAGGGGGTGGTGTTTTAGGGTTTGGGGCATTGCAGTGGTGTTCAGGCAGAGTAAGGGGTCATGCTGGGGGATGTGTTTTAGGGTTTAGGGTAGTACAGTGGTCTTTGGGTAGTAAAGGGGGTCGTCCTGGGGTAGTGTTTTAGGGTTTAGGGCAGTGCAGTGGTGTTCGGGTAGTATAGGTGGTCGTGCTGGGGGTGGTGGCAGTGCAGTGGTGGTTGGGCAGTGTGGGGATCATGCAGGGGGTGGTGTTTTAGGGATGAGGGCAGTGCAGTGGTGTTCGGGAAGTGTAGGGGGTCGTGCAGAGGGTGGTTTTTTTAGAGTTTAGGGCAGTGTAGTGGTGTTCGGGCAGTGTAGGGGGGCGTGCTGGGGGTGGTGTTTTAGGGTTTAGGCAGTGCAGTGGTGTTCGGGCAGTGTAGGGGGTCATGCAGGGGGGTGGTGTTTTAGGGTTTAGGGCAGTGCAGTGGTGTTCGGGCAGAGTAGGGGGTCATGCAGGGGGTTGGGTTTTAGGGTTTAGGGCAGTGCAGTGGTGTTCGGGCAGTGTAGGGGTCAGGCAGGGTGTGGTGTTTTAGGGTTTAGGGCTGTGCAGTAGTGTTCGGGCAGTGTAGGGGGTTGTGCAGCGGGTGATGTTTTAGAGTTTAGGGCAGTGCAGTGGTGTTCGGGCAGTGTAGGGGGTCGTGCAAGGGGTGATGTTTTAGGGTTCAAGGCAGTGCAGTAGTGTTCGGTCAGTGTAGGTGGCAGCCGCGGCCCGTGGAGGGAGTCCTGTGGGGCGGTAAGGCGGGGCGGGGGAGGGATAGGGTGGGGGGTTCTAAAAACCAGAATATGGATAATTACAGGTAAGTAAACAATTAAATAAATAAAACGAATTTCGTAGCGCGCGCTGCATCGCATTTTGCGATGCAGCGTGCGCTACGAAATTCGTTTTATGTATTAAATTGTTTACTTACCTGCAATTATCCATCTTTCGGTTTTTAGAATCCCCCCGCCCCGCCTTACCGCCCCACGGAACTCCCTCCACGGGCCGCGGCTGGTAGGACATCATGCAGGGGGTGGTGTTTTAGGGTTTAGGGTAGTGCAGTGGTGTTCGGGCAGTGTAGGTGGTCGTGCAGGGGGTGGTGTTTTACAGTTTAGGGCAGTGCAGTGATGTTCGGGCAGTGTAGGGGGTCATGCAGGGGGTTGTGTTGTAGGGTTTAGGGCAGTGCAGTGGAGTTTGGGAAGTGTAGGGGCTTATGCACGGGGTGGTGTTTTAGGGTTTAGGGCAGTGAAGGGCAGTAATTTTCGGGCTGTGTAGGGGGTCGTGCAGGGGGTGGTGTTTTAAGGTTTAGGGAAGTGCAGTGGTGTTCAGGCAGTGTAGGGGTCGTGAAGTGGGTGTTGTTTTAGGGTTCAGGGAAGTGCAGTGGTGTACCGGCAGTGTAGGGGATTGTGCTGGGAGTTGTGTTTTAGGGTTCACAGCAGTGCAGTGGTGTACGGACAGTGTATGGGGTCGTGCAGGGGGTGGTGTTTTAGGGTTCAGGGCTGTGCTGTGCAGTGCAGTGGTGTTCGGGCAGTGTAGGGTGTCGTGCAGGGGGTGGAGTGTAAGGGATTAGGGCAGTGCAGTGGTGTTCGGGAAGGGTAGGGGGTCGTGCAGGGGGTGGTGTTTTAGGGATTAGGGCAGTGCAGTGGAGTTCGGGCAGTGTAGGGGGTCATGCAGGGGGTGGTGTTTTAGGTTTCAGGACTGTGCAGTGGTGTACGGGCAGTGTAGGGGTCGTGCTGGGGGTGGGGTTTTAGAGTTCAGGGCAGTGCAGTGTTGTACGGGCAGTGTAGGGGGTCGTGCCGGGGGTGGTGTTTTAGGGTTTAGGGCAGTGCAGTGGTGTTCAGGCAATGTAGAGGGTCGTGCAGGGGGTGGTGTTTTAGGTTTGAGGGCAGTGCAGTGGTGTTCGGGCAGTGTAGGGGATCGTGCAACGAGTGGTACTTTAGCGTTTAGGGCAGTGCAGTGGTGTTCGGGCAGTGTAGAGGGTCGTGCAGGGGGTAGTGTTTTAGGGTTTAGGTCAGTGCAGTGGTGTTTGTGTAGTGAACAGCACATGCGCTGCATCGTTAGGCGAGACCTAAAAAGCATTGTTACACAGTTTTCCATTGTTGACTGTAGTGCTTCTGTCGTCCTGCTTGGAACCCTGACTGCAACAGAGAAAGCTGTTTTTGTAAGAATTAAAACGTTTCCTATCTGAAACAAAGAGCCACAGCAAAAGTAATGCCCAGCATGTATGTAATGCTAGAAGAAATAAACTGTTTAAAGAACCCTAATTTTGAATATACAGCTAGCAAAAAAAACTGACATCAGAAATATGACGTACCTGGTAGAAATAGTGCCTCACTGTATTGCATTGTATTGTAGCTTCATACCCCTAAAAGGATTGCAAAGTAATACTATGCATTGGCATGAGGCCCTTCAGAGTATTCTGCCATCAAATAATGCTTCTCCCATACAATCGGGTCAGTCCTTACCCACATGTTACTGGATTACACAATATGTCCTCTGAAGAGTGAGCAGTAGAAGGAAAACATTTGGTAGTCATTAACTGAAATGAAATTAATTTAATAAAATGCTTGCAACATTAATCTGAACAGCCCATTTCTGTTATCAGAAAATATTTTAAGTAATATTGAAGACTGAGACATTCTGTGAAATACCAAAGAATGAGTTCTCAGATTCTTTCTGCCTGCTTGTTTTTCCTCATAGACTCAGGTCAGATAAGTGTCTGCAGGGCTCTGATCTCATATAATCTCGTACTTTTTGCTATATAGCCTTGGATTTTTAGTTAGTTATAACCAATGCCTTTCTGTTCTCTGTTCATGTTAATATCCAGGACCTATGATGAAGCTAGAAAAGTAAATGTGACGTCTTCAAAGTTCAATACTTCCTCTACTACTGTTTACTTTTGAAATTTTTTATTTTTTAATTATTGTTTATTTTCTATTTTTTAATTATGTACAATTATGTGTAAAAAAATAATTTGTTAATTACATTTTATTTTTGCAGGTTTTGCATTAGTTTTATTTATTTTTAATTTGATACATGTTTTTATTATGTGTTAATTTGAACGTTTAAAATATTGTTATAATTTTTTTTTTTAATTGTTTAAGTATTGAAATATTTTTTTTATATTTGTTAAATTGAATTTTATATATATATATATATATATATATATATTCACTTAAAAAACCATAGGTTTCACACATGTTATAGTTACCTGTACATTTCACTCGTAAAAAAACAATGAAATTCCACGTTATAGTTAGTTCAGATAACTATAACTCGCGCGCCCGCAATCCTCTGCTCATGACGTCACATATTACATCACTCATGACATGGTCAGTGGCATCACTCTTGACATCACTGATGACATCATCCTTGTGATAGAGTGGCGGTCGCGTGAGTTATAGTTATCTGAACTAACTATAACGTGGAATTTCATTGGTTTTTTACGAGTGAAATGTACAGGTAACTATAACATGTGTGAAACCTATGGTTTTTTAAGTGAATTTGCAAGGTTTTGTAAATGATAATTCGTAACTATAACGTGTGTGAAACCTATGGTTTTTTCAGTGAATTTATACGGTTTTTTAAATGCTAAGTTATGTATTTATTTTTTATTTTTTTTTCTGGTTTTTCACTGTGCGCACACGAGCGCCCACGTTGCGCAGTCCAGGCCGTGCGCGCCTCGCTTTTTTTTACACAGTAACATTTGTTTTTTTCTCCCTTGTGGGTCCTTTAATTTATTTAATAACTGTGATTGTTACTTCTTTATTTATTTTTTTATTTTTTTGCCGTGCGCGTACGGTAAGCTTACCGTACGCGCACTCCGCGTTTTAAAAAAAAAAAATTATTAAATGTATTTTTCGTACTTTTGGGTCCTTCTTGGACCCCCTGACAAACACTAGGGGGTCTGCAACTCTCTTCGTTGCCCCCTTTTCACGTTCCCCACCTTTGTTTCTCAGTGCGAGAGACAGAAAATGGCGGGCGACACTTCCTGATTTCGACCGATTCGAATGTTTACAGTCATGTACAGATATATATATTGATTTAAATGCTATTTTCTCAAGACCTACTGAACAGATTTACACCAGACCTACAAAAGGCACATCCTTGACCTGAGGACTACCTCTCTGCCAAATTTCAAGTAATTCTGTTCAGCCGTTCGGGCTGTAGCTCGGACTAAAGGTCCTATGGGAAAATGCATGGGGAAAACGCGTTTTGGGACCCCCCTTTTTTCTCAGCCCCCGCTTGACGAATCCCCCCGAGACTTTCAGGGTAGGAGCGTAGCGTAGCGCCCCAATAGTTTTGAAAATTTCGCGAGGATTCGTCGACCGGCGCCAAAGTTATTCCAAATAGAATGTTGCGGATTTCCTATGGAAACACGGTCCTAACTATAACTATCTACTGGCGACCGCCAGTAGATAATATACATATATATATATATGTATATATATATATATAGATATATATATACTGAAAAAAACAAAGGTTACAGGGACATTATAGTTAGGCTCAGATAGATTTCACTTGTACAAAACCAATTAAATTTAGCTGTTATACTTAGTGAGCTAACTATAACTCGCAACCCCGTGATGTAATGTGTGAGGTCCTAAGCAGTACATTGCGGGAGCCCAAGTTATAGTTAGGTCAGCTAACTATAACTGCTGAATTTCTCTGGTTTTGTACAAGCGAAATGTCAGCCTAACTATAACGCCTCTGTAACCTTTAGTTTGTCAATGAATATTATATATATATATATATATATATATATATATATGTATATATATATATATATATATATATATATACTTTGAGCGTTCATATATATAATATATATATATATATATATATATATAATATATATATATATATTATATATATGAACGCTCAAAGTATCCACCAAAAGGCCGCCGTGAGCACTCGAGAGCGGGTGCATGTCCGAATCGTGGCGGTGGCTCCACGTCATTTTTGAAGAATTGGTTAGAAAAGACCTTCTGAAACTGAGACTTACAACAGCTAAAAATTTAGAGAACAATCTCACCACAAGACAACGTACTGCCCTTTCAGAATTAATGAGTGATCCTGATTTAATTTGTAAACCTTCTGATAAAGGAGGCAATGTGGTGTTGATGACTCGCAAGTTCTATGAAGATGAGGCATTAAGACAACTTTCGGATAAGACATGTTACCTTCCAATTTCTAAATCTGAGTATATTGCTAGTATTGATGAATATCATGTACTTATTCAAAAATGGTTTGACCGACATATGCTCAATTATAATGAATTTAAGTTCTTACCATGTCCCTACCCTGTCACTGCCACTTTCTATCATTTGCCTAAAGTACACAAAAATTCAGCTAGACCACCAGGCCATCCAATTGTATCTTCAAAGGGTTGCCTTACAGAACACATGTCTCAGTACATTGATTCTTTTCTATCAGAATTCGTACAAACGTTACCCTCATATACCAAAGACACCACACATTTTATAAAAAAACATCATGGATACACCATGGGAATCAGATATGCTTATGATTGTTCTTGATATCACAAGCCTTTATACTTGCATCAAACATAACAATGGAGTCCACGCTTTACAGTACTTTCTAACGGGTAGATCCCTACAATTTACTGAACATAATGCCATTCTTATAGAATTTAACTTGTTCTGTCTAACAAATAACATATTTTTGTTTAACAAACAACATTATCGACAAATTCAAGGGATGGCTATGGGCACCTGCTTCGCCCCCAGCTATGCAAACTTGTTTGTTGGCTGGTGGGAGAAGCAGGTGGCCTGGAACGAACAGTACAATCACTGGACCAAATGTATCATTTCATGGCACAGATACATAGATGATCTGTTTATTTTATGGAAAGGTTCTAAAATGGAGGCTGAAAGGTATATTGCAGCATTAAATGATAATACTCTGAACCTTCACTTCAGCGGACATCTAAGTACTTTGCAGGTTTCTTTCTTAGATCTCAAAGTATTTGTGAGAGATGGGAATATTTGTACAACTCTCTTTAGAAAGGAAACTGCAGGGAACTCAGTTTTAGAAGCACACAGTAGCCACCAAAAGTCACTGAAAAATAGTATCCCCTACGGGGAACTATTACGTCTTAAGAGAAATTGTTCTTGTGATCTTGACTTCCAGTGTGAGGCCTCAGCAGCTATCGAAGCATTTAAATCGCGGGGCTACTGCCCGGATTTGTTAACCAAAACTCACTAAAGTCAACAATATCTCACGGCAATCTCTTCTACGAACTAGACAAAATATGAATAAGATGGGACAAGAAACCTGTAGATTTATCACTACCTTTTCAAATGAAACTGGTCCTTTGAGAAAGATCCTTTGTCGCAATTGGCATATTCTTAAAACAGACGGAGTAATAGGCAATTCTCTACCGAACTACCCACAACTAACCTTTACAAGGAGTAAATCCCTAAAGGATAAATTAGTCAAAAGTCATTATGAACCAACTCCATTTGTCTCACGTATTAGCAATCTGACCGGCTTCTTTCCTTGTCTTAAATGCAAGGCATGTAGACAAAGCAAAAAGGTCTTTACATACAGCATCCCGGGTATGAAAAAACCAAGGACCATAAATAAGTTTTTAACTTGTAATACTCCTTTCTGCGTATATTGCCTGACATGTCCCTGTAATAAGCAATATATTGGAAGTACGATTCACCCCACAAAACAACGCATTTTAGAACATGCACGAGCCATTGAAAATCAAGATTCCACTTATCCCGTGGCCAGACATTTTGCAAAGTATCATAATAGTGATAGAAATGTATTATTGACTAGACCATGTTCCAATTAGTGATCGGATTGGTAATCGAGAACTTAAATTAAGAAGATTGGAATCCCGGTTTATAATTGATCTGCAAACCACTGTTCCCAATGGCTTAAATACCGAAGAAGAACTGGCATGTCACTTAAGTTAGATTACATTCACCCAGTAGTGTCTGAAAGTTCATTTAATCATGATTTATGGAATGCTGAAGATTAATGTGCTCTCTTTTCGAACTAATCATTAATCAAGTTTTGTGAACCTGAAAAATCTCGTGAGAAAAAATTCTGCAATAAGCATGAAATGTATGTGGATATTCACTTTGTTATCTTATAATTTGTTGTTTTATGTTCTTTATGCCCATACAGGGCTTGATGAAGGTATTTAATATTGAGACTTGATGTTCGTTAATTCTAAATAGCACAGCAATAATAGTCAAATAATTACTGAATGAATTATATTACTTTGCTGCCCCACATTCGCTAATTATTAAGCGTATTATAACGTCAGTATAATATTTTGTATATTTGTATATTTGTGGGGTATTTATAGAGCGCGACGTTCGCTCCGGAGGGAGCATCTTGGCGCTAGGGAACCTAAGTGAGCCAGTGCAAGAGGATTAGATGGAAGCTTTGGAGTGATCGTCCGGGAGATTAAAGATCCAGGTCTTTAGCAGTTTTCGAAACGGTTTTTCCTGGGTTTGTTGTCTGAGGGATTTGGGTAGTTTGTTCCAGGCTTTGGTTGCAAGGAAGCTGAGGGTCTTCTCGCCCTTCGTTTTCAGATTGTATTTGGGGAGAAGAATGAGGTTGTCGTTGGTTGAGCGAAGGTGACGGCTGGGCAGGTAGTGGGGGAAGCGTTTGGTGAGGTATTTAGGGCCAGTTTTGTTGTAGGCACGGAAGGCTATAATCAGGATCTTGAAGAGAATCCTTTTGTGAAGGGGGAGCCAGTGAAGTGAGCGAAGTGCTGCAGAAATAGAGGATCTGCGGGGAAGGCCCAGGACAAGACGGGCGGCTGTGTGTAGTACGCTCTGCAGTTTTTGGATGGTTTTCTTTTTAGCTCCTGCGAGCAAGCCGTTGCAGTAGTCCAGTCGCGAGATAATGAGTGCTACTGTCACCGTCTTTCTGGCATCGATGGGAAGAAAGTCAAAAAACTTTCTCATGGATCTGATCATTCCAAAGCATTTGCCTGCGACGGTTCTGGCATGCTGATCGAAGGAGAGGTCGGAGTCAAAGGTAACGCCGAGGTTCCTGGCTGACGAAACTGTCTGGGGGGGGGCAACAGAATTGTCAGGCCACCAAAGTGATGGACAAAAGGAGATGTTAGTACCGATCGGAAGGATTTCCGTTTTGCTCGAATTGCATTTCAGGTGGTTATTGTCCATCCAACGAAATACTTCAGTCAGGCAGTGTTTTAGGTTGAGTTCAGCTTTGGTGGATAGTTTGTCTAATGGCACAATGAGCTGTGTGTCATCGGCATAGGAGGTAACAGGTATGCCGAAAGATTCTATTAGATTAAGGAGGGGAATGAGGTAAACGTTGAAAAGGAGAGGGCTCAGAATGGAGCCCTGCGGGACACCTGAGGAGACAGGTTTGTCTTTGGAGTGAATCATGTTATTGCGCGAGAGAAGCGCTGATGTTTATGTTTAGTCTGTTTTCCATGTTATTTGCATGAGAACCGGAAACACTAGCAGTAAACCGGATATAATTGCACCCGATGAACTGCACTGTGTAAACAGTCGAAAAAGGAGCGAATGCCGAAACACGTCCTGGCGTTTATCTCGGTATAATAAATTGAAAAACCGAGAACCTTGAGTGTGTGCGGCCCCCTTCATTCTGCGAGTGAAGTTTCCTGATATATATATATATATATATATACATATGTATATATATATATATATATACATATGTATATATATATATATATATATATATTACCTACTGGCGGTCGCCAGTAGGTAGTTATAGTTAGAACCTATTTTCCATAGGAAAAGTATTTTTTGTTTTCCCAATAAGTTTGGCGTCGTTTGACGAATCATCGCGAAAGTTTAGAACCTAGTGGGGCGCTCCGGTCAGCTCCTGCCTTGAAAGTTTCGGGATGATGCGCCAAGCGGGGGCAGAGATAAAAGGGGGGTCCCAAAACGTGTTTTCTCCATGTTATTTTCCATAGGAAACTTTAGACACGGCTACAGCCCGAACTGCTGAACGGAATTATACAAAATGTTGCTAAAAGGTAGCCCTTGGTTCAGAAAGAACTCTTTTTGTTAAAGCCCCATATTACACCCAGTAAAACGAACAAACAAAGCCCACTCTCTAAAAGGGCTTTTGAGTGGTTTAGTGGGGGGTTGCTCCCAGAACTAAACATTTAAAAATGTTGCAAAATGGTGCATTTAAACTTCAGGATCTTCCACACTATGCAGGAGCATTGCTGATATGCAGCTAAATAAACAGCCAACGGTATTGTAGGGCAAAGGAAAATTTCCAGCATTCCAAGTGACCCATTGAGATGTAGTGCCAACTGGGCATAAACTCTCTCTAATGGAAGACATAAACATTGATGGTGCTGAAGAGATGAAATGCATTTGGGGCACTGTTGAATGTGGTGAGCATTGCATGAGCTGAGGGGCCATCTCTAGACTGTTGACAGCCCTGTACATGGGCCTGATTCTGATGCAGTTAGGAAGGCCTCCTAACAGCATTTGCTCCCTCCAAAACGGATCGGGAATGTGTCTTTCCAACTGACTTGGAATGGGTTTCCAACCGACCAGGTATAATGCAAGTTAGGTGTTAGGAATATCCCGATCCATACCCGACAGCATTTGGAATGACCAAGCCATAAGGAGCAGAATTGTACATCTCTACGGGCCGCATTTCCAAATGAGCGAGTACGATGCTGGATTTGGATAGCCTTTCCGAATCGTGCCGTCTGCCGCGAATTGGCAGTTGGAATTAGACTTTGGGGGCCATAGTTGGCCCCCCTGCACCTCGAACCTTCCCAATTGGACCCGTGGGGGTACCCATGGCACTTCCCTTACCAGCCATGCACAGAGTGGCAGGCACCAGGGGGTGCCTGCCACAGGGTGTCCAATTTGCCCTAACCACCCCTTTCTTCAATGGGATCCTATGCATTCGGTCGGAACAAAGGCTCCCATTAAAGTCAATGGGAGTCCAACCAAATCATATCTGGAAGCATCCTGATGCATCGTACTCGGTCAGTTGGACTTTACCGATCTGATTCGGTTGGAAACTATTCCCAAACCCATTCGGTTGGGAAGCTTTCCAATCTGCATCAGAATCGGGCCCCTTGTATTAACAACATATAAAGAAATGCATATTCTTTGCAGCTGAGGCACAAGGCAGTGGTGGAATGCATATGGTGTCTTTGTTGTCTGCAAACAGTGTAGAATATCAGGGGCCAGTGTACATTTGCAAATAGTGCACCCAAAAGTATAAGCTCGGTCTGAATTTCTTTAACCCACATCTCACCTAAAGATGCAGATGTGTAGAATTGTTATTTGATATTGTCACCTACACAAAGGAGTGAGCTCAAGGAATGTTGCTGTAGTATCGGGGTGAGCTGAAAGACCAATACATTAGACTGTGAGAGTGATTTTAAAAGGTTTATTCCATAAGTCCAAGAGAAAGGACTCATGGCGAAGTATTCAGTGGCTCAGGAGAAGGTTCAGAGGAAACTGACACCTCTCCTGGCAACCAGACAGGGATTCCAAGAAGAACGTGGAACATAACATGATATGGTATGAATCTAAGAATGCTACAGTAACTAAGGCAATGGCCATACATATGTTTTGACAGAAACCAAGTAACCATAGATACGCATAAGCATAAAGAACACTACAGTTGCACACCAGAGGTTGGTTAACCGATCTAAATGAAGACATACTTCAATTACTAATATTGAAAATCCTATATCTCTGTTTACTGCAGTGTCATAACTGATGGCGCTCTTCGGTGTTGAACCACACGTTCCTTCTAATTATGAAATTAAAACTGGTAACAACATTTCTGTTCATCCTGGAAAGCTGTATTTTCTTTCAAAATGGCTGCTGAAGCCATAACAGTATAATCAATTGCTATTGCAAGCTGTGAGTTCATTACTTCAGTGCCCGTTAGCAGACAAAAATGAAATACACTGTCCTCTAATGCATCATCCACCAGCATTTTGAACCACATCAAAATGCATAATGACAAAAGTATCAGTAATGTTTTGTAAGTTGAGTATATAAGATGGTTCAATGTCTGTCCTGAGCAAACCAGCATTACAATCAGAAGAAACTTACAAGCATTTATATATTACCAAATTGCACAAGTTGCAAGCAAAATTCGCAACACAATGTAATCTATTCTATAGACAAGAACATGTTAGCATTGATACCCTCAACATATCAACAAATTACAATACTATTTAATATATTGTTCATTATCCAAGCCTATCTAATGAACAATAGGACATATTTTGTTTGGTTGCAAATAGTCATAGAAATCCTTAGGCTTAGATATTTTAGTTCAGCACCTTATTTTCATGGAGATTGTACAGTCAATACACCTATTCCTACATTATAGGCACAATGAGTACTTGACTCCCTTACTTAGTGTAACAAATTGAGGACATTGGTTTAGAAGAAAACTTAGTGCTTTACGTCATAGAAATAATTATATGAAACATTGCAACAGAAATTCAGAGCACATTAGTTCAGGTATTGCCAACATAGCAACAATTATCAGGATCTGGACTAATCTATGAAAAAGCTTTTTATTCAGTGATGTTCCTCAATTTGACACCTTCCCATAAATATGTATTGCACATTTATGGGAAATTTAGGAATTCCAGTCACTGCCATTGATAGAATTGAAGTTTTGCAACAGCTTAAGGTGAATTTGTTTCGTAATTTATGGAGAAGATTAATACCATTCACACAGAGATTGTAAAAAACAAATCTTATCTTCAAATCTTTTTTGGGCCGTAAGGACAATCCATACCTGACCATGCATTCTCATTTGGACTCCAATTAGACTCAAACTTCTAAGCCATCTTCTTACCTGGAGTAATGGAGAAAATGATCCAGATCCCAAGATGACCTGCAACCTGCCAAGCTACTGAAAAAGCTATTTTTGTAGCCTTTTGCATTGGACATCACCAAAACACATATACTCTCCTCCCTTCTAGTGCAGTACTTTAAAAAAAAAAACTATAAAGACACACTTCCTCAAAGAATATACATTTGGTCATAAGGATCTGGGGAGCTAACACCAATTTTAAATCTTGCCATTAAGCTCTTGGATTTTGGTAAAAGGGAAAGAACTTCAATAGTACTTATATGACAATCAGCTATTTAAGCCTCTGTAGACGGAGTCTGGTGTGAACCATCAGGCAGAAAGAATCATTGCTCATGCTGATACAGAAAGATCTGAGATCGGTGCTGGCCAAGAACACCGTCAGAGCACCGGCTTCTCCTGATATATAAGCAGCAACATCACAATGAAATCTTGTTTCAAAGATGACATCAAATAGGAGCCTGCAGTCTTACTAAATTAGATACAGAATTTTATCTTACAAAGTTCCTAGTGTTTATCTCCCCGTCCTATAGATCAACACCATCTTTGATGACTTGCAAAGTCCCTTAACGCTGTTTTGCTAATCAATTTAATAGGCTTTTTGGGTTATCTTCTCCAGTTTTTGAGTCTTCTTTGGGTAAAATCATTATAAACACCAAATACAACCATTGGATGTGCTGCAAAGTTCTGAAACAGTATATGTTAAAAACAGAAGCTCTATTCAATGATGTCTCAAGTAGCCATCATGATAAAATTGTGTTTTTCTACATCAGCTCCTGAAATAAGATGGCCCATTGTCTGCCCTATCTACATGAAGCTCAACCTGTTCTGGTTGAATTTCAAACCTGGTTAGACAACGCAAACTGGTTGAACTTTATTTTGCATTACTTGCAAAGATTTTAAAATGCTGCTGCAAGAGTGCACACAAAATTCTGCATTAAGGCCACATTAGCACAGGTTTAGCACGCTACTAATGAACTTAGCAGTTCAATGCTCAGCATTTATTTTACCTAGGTAAGTAATTTATTATAATACCTCATACCAAAATATTGTTTATACACCGAAAAATATACAATTACATAAAATATGCATTTAACACAGTACAGATAATATTGCTTTATAGAAACAACATTCACAAAACTCACACATCAGGCAAAGCCCAGCAGAAAACCTAACACAACAGCAAACATTGCACATGTTTGCCATATAGGTGAGAATTAGCTTACGCACAACATCTCTGATTACTAAGAGCTAGCGTCCATAACATCAACCAAAACAAATTATAAAGAACACTGCATGTAAGTCCCACACATCATAGATATGCCATATAGGTGAATGTCGTCGCTCTCCACACAACAGTGCTTACCTTCTCAACATGTCACACATAAGTCTACAGCACAGAGTAATGCACAGAATTCCAAACACCCACAAACACAATTCAGGCAGATCAGTAGGTGCCCAACAATACCTCCAATTACCTCACTCAAGTACTACATGTTGAACAATGCACTCACCAAATAAGAGAACTCAATTGGTTTCCTCGTGCTACACTGATACAATATAACAAAATGGCAAAAGAATGATTTTCAGTAAAACAACTACAAATACACCTTTAAGGACAAAGCTTTATGGGCCAAGTTAGACTCCAGTCTGTGAAATAATGTTTAAAACTAAGGTTGGGAAGTATCCCGTGCAGCTGGAAAACCATACAATGGTAAAATGCGTGTTATGCAAATGAATATATCGTAAATTAGCATAATCTTTTAATATGTATTGACGAAGTCAAGACATTCCACATTTCTATAGTGAAACTCTTTTCTAAACCTTCATTCGCCCACAGAGCTGCTACTGCTAGTGTACGGGCAGCAGAAGTAGTGTGAGATTCCTTCAAACCAGGCAGAATAAAGACAGCAGCAGTGAAAGGTACCTTCCATCAAAGAACAGGTGCAGCACAAGCAACCACATTGCACACGCCCCTTGCAGTGCTGGGAGAGAAGCTGGGAGAGGGCTGGTGAGAGCCTGTGCGGATGTGACCAAAGGTGCAAGAAGTAGGCTGCTCATAGGGCTGTGCAGAGCTATCGAGGGTTTTGCTCTGCACTTTTGTGAAATATTAAGGAATATGTTGTAATGTTTGTGAAGGCAGTATATCGCTCCCACCGAAAAAGTATTTGTGAGTGAATTCTCTTGCATATGTTTTTTATGTAGGGAACATCAATTTGGCCAAAGGTGGAAACTCAGCAAAACTCTGACAACTTAGTGAAATGCAGTTCAAGGGAAAGGTTTGACTATCCGCACATCCCGCCCTCCAAGGTGATGGTTAGAGGTTGCAAATAGCAGCGGTGTGGTCCAAGGAGAGCACCTGTCTCTCCACTTTGAGGAATCAATAGTTAGGAATGGAACATGCCTAATACCCACAGCCCCTTACCTATGTGATGAAATTCCCAAAGCCACTACATTTAATGCCTACCATTCGTAACTTTCTGCCTTCCCCTGCCAATAGTAGGCACAGGAATTCATCCTAACCCTCGCCCGCAAAGATCCAAGTTTCAGCGTAAGCCTGGGCAGACTGGCAATAATGCCCAAGATGCTGCCCTGCACACATTTCTCATTCACACAGTCAGGGCAGACAATCTTAGGGTGGCAGTGACTGAAAAATGACCTGAATGAATAATACAAATGACGTTTATTATTAATAGTGTTCTTTTTGTCATTTTTGAAATAGCATTACATCATATCAATTGAAGGAGGGTGTTATTTAAATTGTGCTTGCAAAGTTTTCAGTTGATATAATTCAAATTTCGCATTAGTTGTAAAGATTTCAGTTGATATAGTTCAAATTTCGTAGAAATTGCAAAGTTTTCTAATTTTGCTAAAGGTTCCCCTGAAGATGGAATTCATCACAGAATGTCTTTCGTACGACAATTCTTCCACTAACAGTGTTTGTCGAAGAGAGTTTTGTTTACAGAAATACTTTATTTCTCACAATTTAAACTTTTTAACCTATGTTAAGATTTGTGAAGCTTTCGTGGTATTGCACAAAAGTTAATTATATTTTCAGAAGAAAAAACGTTGCAATTGTGTATATAGCAAATTGGTAAGAAAAGTGAAATGCTTTTATGGCGGAGTAACAATTATCCTCGGACCTTGACAGCAATCTGAGTCGGCATAACACGTTTATTCTTAAAATGATATGTAAGTTGTTTTATGGGTGCCTTTCCGCATCCTGGAGTTTTGATTGTATATCTGCCTCAGTAACCAGGTTTTCGCATGCTAGCTACTATCGTGTGCATACGTGAGACTGCTTAGCTTACATTAGGGCTTTCCAAAGCAGCAACGTTTTTTTTCTAACTTAGTCAGCAATAAAACAGGCCCCTGTGTGAAAAAATGATTTCTGCTTTTCCGATCCGTTAGCTCCCCCAGTCACAGTTACAATGTTGCTGCATTCCCAAATACTTAGGATGGGATTTCTGGCAGACAATCAATTGTTCAGGCAATGCACAATGTGCCTGCTGCTACTATTGGCTGTCTTGGGGGTAAATCTCTACGCTATTCCATTATGTCAAAAAGCCACTTTTGTGGCAAGCAATTTGGGTAACTTTACCTTACTCAGCTGGGCCGCAGCTGCTAATAAGCCCGTTCTAACAGTTTGTTACGACCCCATGCCCCCACAAACAGCTCCCTCCCCAACATTTTCCTACCCCAGTTCCCCGAAAAACAATGATGACAACCCTCATTATTATGCCTTAAGATATTCATGACTATCCATTTACTATTTACCTGCCCACTTTTGGACCAAGCACACCTGATTGATTCCTCTTCCCTTTTTCACACACTTATCTATCACTCCATCTTTGTCCCCTCGAGCTGCTTGCCCCCAAGCATCAATACTTTACTGGATCACTTCCTGCCTACCCTGCCTACCCTTCCTACTTGTACGTACTATTTCTGATCATAATTGTTTTCGCCAAAACTTAAAAACTTGGCTGTTTGACCACTAGCTCTGGCTCTTTCTGCTGACAACAGGGGAGTCGTCCGCCAGCGCCATGAGACCTTCGGGTGATGTGTGCGCTAAATAAATGCTCCTTGATTTGAGTTGATTTGATACTCCCAACTTCTTCCCTGCAACAGGGATGGTTGAGCAACGGCAGAAAAAAGGTGTCAGCTTCTCACATAGTTCCCATGCTCCCCTCACCTCCCAAACTTCCCAAGTGCAGAGGGCATTTGTCACCCCTCCACTAGCGGACCGTATTCAGACTGTCATGCTGCTTTTCTCAGGTGGGTCAATCGGAAGCTCAAAATTAAATTTAAACTTTGCTCTGTAGACGTCAGGAAACTTTGCCTGTCGTCATGAAAGAAAAAGTTCCTAAGTTTGCTCTACTCAGAGTTGAATTAGAAAGCTTTGTGGACCACTAGCGCAGACATCTTTAAGAAGCAAAAGCCAGATTTCTCAATGGCCACCGCTAGTAGGCTGACTTCTCTAGAATCCGGTAATTGGGATGCATTGCTTATAACTACTAATGGTGCAAAAAGGGCTTATGATATTCTTTGAGTAGTGTCAAACCTGGACTTTGTAAAACAGGAATTCACACCCTTGCAAAAGTTTTGCAATGATCTTGCTGAGTTCTTTGATAAGAAGATCATCAAGTCCTGGTGGACATTGGTGCCCCTTCTCAACTGACACCCGCCAGTCAGACTACCTCAAATAATTCAGGAAATATAGCCATAATCAGTGATTTCAATGTCTGAACAGAAGTATAGGTGCTAGATCCTACCATGATCCACAATGGACCTGACTCATTTGAGAGTCAGGTTAGTAGGTTTGATACTTTTGAACCTATCTCCTAGGAATACTTCCGATCGATTGCTGGGTCAACTTTATCAGGCTCTCCCCTTGATCCATTACCTCCTAGGATGCGGAAAAAGTTGGAAGATAAACTCATACCCCCTACATTGTTATTACCAATCAATCATTGGAAATGAGGGATGTGCCACAAATTTGGAAGAAGGCCATAGTTACCTCCCTCTTAAAAAAATCTACAGCTGACCCTTTGGTGTTGAGTAACTACACCACCATATCTCTCCTTCCATTTCCTTTCAAAATAATGGAGTGACATGTGAGCAGAAGGCTGTCCCAATATTTGGAATCTCACTCTCTCTTAGGCAATAAACAATTTGGTTTTAGACCTGGGCATGGCACTGTCAGCCCTACTCGTCACCATGGACGAGTTATGGATGAGGGTGGACCATAGACGGTGTTGGTCATGCGTGACTTGTCGGCTGCCTTTGACACTGTCAACCATAAAATCATTCTGGCTAGATTAGCCTCAATTTGAGTGGAGGGTATAGTGCTGAAGTAGATGGAATCCTATCTGTCAAATCATTGTCAGGCTGTTGCCTTGCCCCCTTTCGTTATGAATTTAAAAGCCTGGGTAAAGGAGTTCCACAGGGCTCGGCATTATGTCCAGTATAGTTGAATGTCTATATGAGGCCATATATTACTCTGATAAAGTCGCAGGACATCAGGTGGTCCACTATGAGGATGATACACAGCTGATCTTGTCCCTAAATAGTGGCCACCAGGATATAATGGCAGCCTGTCAGAACTGCCTATCAGATATTGTTATGTGGATGAACTTAAGTTCCCTCACACTAAGTGGGGATAAAACCACATTCTTGTGCTGTTCGGCTAGTAGAGCCCCCATGGAACTCTCCCCCAATCACTGGCCCTTCCCAAAATAAGAGGAGCTGCGACTGTCGGACTCAGTCCGCAATCCTGAGGTCTTATTCAATGACAAACTATCTTTGGAGAGCCATGTCACTAAAGTTGCAGGCACCGGTTTCGCACTCTTACATGGTTTTAGGAAGGTGTTACTTTTAATATTTGCCCAAGCTAAATCTCTCATTGTATGCAATCTCATACTGAGTAGATTAGATTACTGTAATACCATATTACTTGGAGCTCTTGGCTATTTAATTAATTTACTGCATAGCGTTTAAGGGGCGGCACCTAAATTCGCTTTAAACAGACTCCGTGGATCTTTATCATCCAATCCACGGAAGGATTTGAGCTGGCTTCCATTGAGCAGAGGATCATTAGGTCTCGCCTTGCTATCGCGTAGCGATCGCAAAGCGAGACTATTGTAAAAGGGCATTTCAAAGTGCTCCCAAAAAGCGGATTGCATTGCTAGCACACGCACAATCACGCGCTTGGTGCCGCCATGCACTCCGCTTTTTGGTAGCACTTGTTTTTCTTGTTTTTTATTTCACCCTGGTGGTGCCTGTGACCTATCTATGTAGCTCAGAGAAACCCCTAGGTGTTTCTGCGCTGCTACATACAGAGCTAGCCGTCTCACTTCAGCGGAGGGAATACTGTAAGCGTGCTAATGTCCGTCTGGTGACTTTCATGGCACTAGACCGCCTTTTACTAGTGCGAGGAGGCCGGTGCCTCAGAATGCTTTTTGATGGCGGTTAATGACCCGAGACTGATGGAGCCCCGGCACTGGGAGCTGCGGCTTTCCACTAATTCTGAATATCAAAGCCTTCACTTCAAAACAAGCTGCAGGAAAGGGCTCTTTGCACGCACAGGCCCCGCCTCGCGCCACAATCAGGCGGCTCGCGCACAATGTGTGATGCAGTAATGAGTTCGGAGTGGAATTTAAGAGCATTCTTCGGTAACACATCTGCATGCAATTGTGAGGCAGGGACTCTAGCATGGCTGGCTTTAATTGCCTGTTGTTTTTACTCGGAGACGCTCTGGCCGGGCACGCCCGCACGCCGGACATTTGGTCCTAATTACGGCTCCTGATGGGCAGATATGCACCAGGGGGCAGTAAATACCACATTGGCTCTGCATTGTTGCACCGACTGTCCCGTGGGCGTCTCTCTGTTTCCGATGGTCAGGCACGTGACCATGCGCGAGCACAGCCCGCTGGTGATTTCAAGCTGTAAAGCGCCAAGAAGCCCGGTAAATGGCAGTGCTGTGCTTTGCAAATGCCACCCGACATAACACTCACGGAACAGACATTAGAATTTATGAAATACGAGCAACAGCCTCAAAACAAGACGCCATCAAGCAAAGAGACTCCACGAAGGCCAAAACCCAATCTTATATATCTAACAAAAGCACAAGCTGAAATGTAAGACACAATTAGACATAAGCAAACAGGGGGCATTCTGAAGTCAGAAAGATCACTGGATATTAACAAGCATTGACAAAGCTAATAGCTCTCCCCTTTAGGACCTATTTTATTTGCTAAATGTTTTAGCCATGCTGCACAGCTAAAGAATTTAAACATAAAAAGCTCCTGATTCGGACATCTGCGTTTCTTTGCGCGCACACAACGCTTTCCAAGAACGATAGTTTACCAGGGAATTAGAAGTTAGAAACAGAACCCAGTTGCACGGGCCCCTGAACAACAAGGCTGCACTGTTAAACTTCATGCGAGAGGCCTTCACTGCATTAATTGGAAAGGTTTTCAAAGGGATCAAATGACAAAACAAACCCAGCTCTCCACATCAGAACACATGACAAACAAAATGAAAAAAGATCTCCATGGCTGATGCGGGAAGTCTCTGCAAAGAAGACTGCATAAGAGAACCATGGGAAAAACAACAAGCATTTGCAATGCAATAGGTCTCGCATTTATGCGAGTTTAAGCGATTGGTATTGTTATTTGCAATGTCAACAGCTCAAACTCGCGTAAATGCGAGACCTATTGCATTGCAAATGCTTGTTTTTAAAGTGATGAGCACCATGTCTAAGGCTTCATATGGCAAAGGTCCTGTGCGTCTTCAACATACACTGTAAGGTTACACTCCTCGGAGATATCTCCGCTCGAGTTCTGCAAATCGTGTTTGATTAAATACATTTCATGAGAGAAGACAAGGTGGTCGGGTCTTTACAGTTAAGGCGGCCCAGCTGTGAAACAAACTGCCACCCAGTCTTAGGTCATATTTAACAGACCTGTTGCAATTTAGGAAAGTTTTAAAGAACTGGCTTTTTCCCAAGTAACTTGTCCCTTGTTCATGTGCTCTCTTTATTCTATGTCAGCAGTGTTGCGCTTCCAGCACCAGGATACCAGTTAGGTGAAAGTTTGCGCTTTATAAATGCAATCAATAAATAAATAATCATTAAAAAAATGTGTGTCCGAATTTTGGGGAATTTTAGGCTTTATGAGCTATTTCCCCATATCTTGCATTTATTATTGATGTTATTATTTAAAATATTTTTCACAACTAATTAAAATATATCTGCTGTGAAATTCAAACCCCAGAAACACATTGCAGTTAATCGAGATGGCATTTTATATAGGCACAAACTCTATAAGTTACAGATTTCTCCGATCCCAAACACATTTTAGGTCTGGCTTGACATAGCTTTATCTGTTTTCCGGAGCTCAGGGTATCACAAGAAAGAATGATAGCAGTAGAGGGCAAAGACTGTTGGTCCTGCCCTCTGCTGAGCCTATTCTTACGAGCAGTTGATTCAGCAGCAGTCGAGTTACCCCGCCTGGGATGTCATTTCCATTGCTCACAACTGACAGAGACATTGGCAAACCAGGCCCCCATGTGCGAAACAGTGGGAAGGGGCATTGCATGGTGTAATCTGGTGAGAGGATGTCGAAGGATGGCATTTACATTGAGGCTTCCCTGACAATCACAATACCCAGTGGTTTTAAAAATGTACTTCCTATGACAAATACAATAGTAAGGGTGTTTATATTGCGAACCTGATGACAAATGAACCCAGAAATGGGTTTACATTGTGAACTCTCAGACCAATGCGGTAGGAAGGGGTTTTACATTGTGAACCCCACATCAAACACCACAGGAGAAAGATTCACATGCTTCAACAGTGACAGACCTTCTAACAGAGATCTATCGCCCAAGAGGGGCTAAATTATCTGGTTTTCATTGAGCACATTTGTAAATATGTGTTTACTATTTAGTTGTCTGTAAATTAATGTATATTATTATTAACAGCAAAAAAACACTGTCTGGACATTTATTTATTTGTTAAGTTTCTAACCCACACCCCCTCCCTGAGTGAGACTTGGGCTGCTTTGCTTCGCTACCCTGAGAGTCGAGTGCTAACGGGGTGCACGTGCTTAGTTTGAGTCCAATAGGAAAGTGACCCAAGACTTTGCCGCTGCCCAGTGGCGGATCTTCTTACGAGCGCTTGATTGGGCAGCAGGTATGTGAGGCCATCAGTGATGTGGTTCTATCGCGCAGATCCAAGAGAGGCATTGATAATGCAGACCCCATCATAAATACAGTAAAAAGGAGGTTTGCATGATATAAACCAGTGAAAACACACACTAGGATGGGGTTACAAATGCAATGGAAAGGGAATGTACATTGCAAACTCTTTGACAAACACAATCGGCAGTGATTTTACATGTGACTACAATAGCACCACAAGAAGGGTCTTGTACATTGTTAAGCACTGGGACACCTTCGTAGAGAGACATTTCTATTTCTGGACAGGGTACAGAGGTCTGATTTTCAATGTGTGCTTTGGTAATTGTATGTTTAGTATTCAGTTATGTGTGGTGTACAGTACTTTTTTTTAAGTAAAAACATTGACAGAACATGTGTTTAGTGCTGGCTTCTTTGTTTCTACCCCACCATTAAGCCTTAAACCGCTCTGCCTGGTTATCCGGAAGGTCACTTCTAAAGTGGCGCTCGTGGTGCTTGAATGGGTCTAATAGTAAGGCAATTGGAGGACATCAGAGGTGAAAGACTTCAGTTGTCACTATTGGAGCCCAACGACACCTGTTTACCTTCGGGCATTCCTGACCCACTTCCCACATTGCCACATGGACAGCAATGGAGGTGTGTTGTCATCGCTCACTTCCCCAGAATAAGCCATCCCTACTACTGCCAATTGTCCCAGTGCCCTTTGTTGTGATATCACAAGCTCCAACAGTTGCAGTGCTGGTTGATACTGAACAAAAAGCAAGCGGGTCTCCTGTTGCAGGTGCCCGCAGTTGGAGCATTACATATAGCACCGCACGCAGCTGGTTGACCTCACCTGAGATGATACCGTTTCCAAACATGACGGGGCAACTGTATATACGATGGGTTGGGAGGCAATGCTTGTTGTAGTAAACAATCAAGCAGCAGAGCCTCTGTGATCTTCCAACTGCTTCTCCTCCAGTGGAGATGGCGTCATGCAGCGCCTTGAGACCCTCACGGGTGAGTAGCCGTGCTTTACAAACCCCTGATTGATTGATTGATTGATTGATGTATTGTTTTGGTGGCTGCAGGGCTTCTGCCATCCCACTGCTCTTTGAGTAATGCTGAAGTACATGCTCTTCGATACACGATCATGCCTGGTGAAGGACCAGCTGTGCCTTGCAAACTCACTGTGGTGTACATGAGCCATGCTCCTTAACAGCACTTTACTTTACTTTCCTGCATATGTACATTGTGTGCATGCATGCTGGAGAGTTGGAGTGACTTCTGGGTTAGTGCACTGGGAATGTCATCAGTCCGGGAGAGTAAATGCTAGAAATTGCTGCTAACTTCTAAGCAGTTCAAGAAAGAAATCAGAGTACTGAAACAGTGTGACAGCCTGTGAGTACTAGGATGTGCAGGGGATGGCGGCAGAGGTTCTGTTTACTGCTGCAACTCATGCTTGTTGATGGTAATAAATACAATTGACTGTGCACATGATGTAGGGGTCAGTGATTTGTTGTGGGGGGGTTGATGGGTGCAAGCAATCTGCCAGTGATCACTGGGCAAGCATTCTCAACAAGCATTTGCAATGCAATAGGTCTCGCATTTACACGAGTTTGAGCTATTGACATTGCAAATGACAAGGCCTTTTATTTTTGTTTTTTGAACATAAATAAAAGGCATTGTCATTTACAATGCCAATAGCTTAAACCCATGTAAATGCGAGACCTATTGCATTGCAAATGCTTGTTCATACTTCAAGAGAGCCGTCCGGGTGTTTTGCTCTTTTGCCACAGAAACAAAACAGCCACATGCAAACCCTTTAGATCCCATAAAGCTGACCGGCACACAGAAAGCTTTTACGCTATCTCTTTAATCCTAACGGAGTAAAAACATGCCACCAAGCCTTGCTGTTTTGCTTGCAAGGTCGGAGCCCCCAAGTAATGGCAGTCGTGGCTGGCATGACTCGCGGGAGGGTGGGGAAAGGTGGGGGTGCGGGCGGTGCGCCGTCTCCCTGCATCACTTTCAGGGTTATAAAACACGGTGGACTCTGTTACAAAAGCTGAGCGTTCCTTGGAGTACTTTACACCCACAGGGCCGCCCGGGAGTGTTCAGTCAAAGAGATATACAAGAACAAAGGCGAGACACTGAGCGTCTGCAGCAGTCGGGATCAGATAGGATCTAGGTTGGCTCAGCACCTACGATTAGTAGCTGAACCCTGCAAAGCCCCGCACACTGTCCCCCCCCAGTAGCCCACAGGTCCAGACAACCCACGCCTCACCCGTCTGCACCACTCAAGACACGGGGAGGGGACACCTCACCAAGTGACATCTCCCGGTACGTGCTCACATTTCCATCTTGTGGTCGGAAGTGCGGCCGCCAAGCCCCGCCGCCAGACAACTATATTAGGTTTTGGGTTGTTTGCCCCCCACGGGGGCTCCTTCTGGGGCCATTATTCGGAGACACAGGCGCCCCTGTGAACTGTCTGCAGAGGCCCGGGGCTAGGCGATACAGGCTTGGGGGCACGGGCATGCCTCAAAGGCCGCAAATCACATCAAAGACAAACAATGATGCGTAAAAAACTGCAGAAAGCAAAAACAAATCAACCAGGTTTACAAATTTGTCGCGAGAGCGCACATTTAAACATAAATCACAGATATGATCTGCAGGCTGTAACTGGAAACAGGCAGCGAGTAGAAGAACCCCCTTAATGAATGTAAGTGGTTCCTACACCTGGGCACCCACAGGGGTACTCTAAAAGAAGCAGCCTGGACTACCGAATTGGGTAGCTCAGCGAGCTAAGCACTCGTTGACGAGAACCACAGGTTACAGTTTCAAATCTCTACAAAGTCGGCCTTGAAATCTGGAAAATGATTTTAAAAGGACTCTACACCTTACTTGGGTTAAAATAACTGCATCTAAAAAGTTATGTTAATGCGCTTATAGACCACGTTAGGAACCATTGAAGCAGCGCATTTCTTTTCTATACCGGTTCCTTCACTGCCAAGTTATTTTTGTGGTCTAAATAACTATTTTTGTCGTATTTTACACACTTGGAACTTCTAAATTAACAAAGTAAAGTTTCCGCAATAAGTGCTTGGGTGAACCAGGTCACCTCTAAACTGGTTTATGCCCACGGGGGCAGATCATACTGGCAGTGCTGCGTGCCAGGGGTGTTTGTTTTGTCTCGTGGCTTCCAATGAGGCTTAAATGGACACAAAAAACACAAGCCAAATGGAAAAAAAGCGGTTTTCAGGTTTCCTAAAGAACACAAGCCCAGTAAATGTCTTATCGGCCTAATCCATGAGTGCTCTAGTGCATGGACCGATGGAGTGGCTGCAAGGATAGACTCATCTAGTCATTTTCATTTATAAGATAGACCTATTGCCTTTTCTAATTTCTATTTAGTGTTTCTACAGGAATAGGTGCACTATTGCATCTTTGTTTCTTTTTTACAAGCTCCAAGGAGTGTGTGTACCTAACCATGCACAAAATGACGTCAGTCCGTATGTAGTCTCAGGCGTGCTTGTATCTCTTAAGCATCTATGCGCATACTCTTATTTCTGGTCTTAGCAGACACGCCGGTGCTCTTGAATACTCAGCAGTGCAAGAGAGCTGGTTCTCATCACAGCGAGAGAAAACATTTACAGTTAAGTCAAGGTGTTTTTTCGGGGTATCGTCCTTTTAGAGGCGTTTCGCGCTGTGTTAATGTAATTGAAAACCAAATGATTGACGCTCATCGGAATAGAAGATGTGTTCTTCACTCCTCGATCAGCCTGAGCAACACAGGAATTGTGACACTCACTTAATAGCAGTTTTCAAAAACCTGTTACATTGTCAAAAATTGTTTTGCTGGTTGTTAATGTTCAGACACAGCAGCCAGCAGAAAATCCAATTGAGCAGGGATTAATATATTTTTCCAATTAAGGGAAAGGTTCTCTCGCATAATGATAGAGCGAGTCATTTTTTTCCTGTTTCCGATGTCTCGATGCCGAGGCATTAAAGAAGAATTAATTAGATAATTGATCAATTACGTCGATCGCTTGTTTCGTCACCTGTCGTATTATATTTAATCCATTTTTTGTTCATACCTCACACGCTCAATCTATTTAATACTCTTGTCTAACCTTGAGCTGCATATGTTAGTATTTTATTTATAGGGCTTTCACAGGTCTGGGGCCATTTCTTATGAGTGGATCACATGACCAAGCTTCAGAGGCCAGCTCGTGTGATGTCACTTCACTGGTGTAACGAAACTTGAGGGCCCCCCTGCAGTGTACATAGAGGGGGCCCCTCCGGACTCAATCAGGAGCTCTCCAGCCAGAGTATTTACTGAGGTAGCCCCCTGAAGCTTGGGGGTCACCCCGCACTGCATGGACTGCGGGGGACTGTGTTATGCCCCTGTGTCTCTTTTATAATGTCCAGGCTAGCTTAATATAGTGCCCTGTCTGGGAGTCAGGGGAGTACGTGAGGAAACAGGAATGAAAAAGGAATCGGTCCTGTCCGGAGTCCCGTCAAAGAGGCCTGGTCCATGGCTAGACCCTGGGCCTGATTACCATCTTGGCGGATGGAATACTCTGGGCCTTATTACAATTTCGGTGGTCAGGGTTACTCTGTAACAAATGTGATGGATATCCTGTCCGCCAAATTCCAATCTCATTATATCATACAGAACTTGTAATGTGGCGGACGGGATATCCGTCATGCTTGTGATGGAGTATCCTATCCACCAGTATCATAATCAGGCCCTCTGTCATATGCCATATGACGAGTTCCATTGGCTATAATGGAATCGTACTTTGGCGGACGGGATATCCTTCAATTTGTGATGGTGTAACCCTGTCTGCCAAGATAGTAATCAGGCTCTTGGTCCAGGATCACGTCAGTTTATGGCTCTATCCTGGGGCCCATCTCAGGCTTAGTCAGTAGGAGTATCTGGCTCCTGGAGTCATGGCCAGCAGCCCCTTTGCACCATTGATGTGTTGAAACCCTGGGGGAGAGCGAGGTCTAAACTCTTGTGTACACCCGAGGAGCCTAATATGTGGCATTGCCTCGATGGACCCCTTTTTTTGACTGACTGATATTGGGCTGCAGATAGGACAGGCATATGAGGAGTGAATGGTGACCTAGGCCGGCCAGTAGGATTTGGTACAGTCAGCGGCCTTGTAGGTATGCCCAAGATGGAAAAGCTCGGTGAAGCACAGGCCAGGACTCTGTTGAGCGGGTCTCTGATGCAGGGAAATAGTCTCTTGTGCTACTTACATGTGCACCTTTTTTGCATCTTGCATGATGTTGTCCACTCCATAATCGCCCCTCTCAGCAAGAAAGTTGTTTGTTTCGCACGAGGGCTACCCTGGGATTCAGTGAGCCACCTTTCCAAATCTGGAGGCAGGGGTCGGGGCTACTGTCGCCCTCTAACACTGGGAGCGCTGGGAGGCCTCAGGGTAGCCATTGCGCTATATAAATTCTCTTTAATTCATTTATTCATTTTATTCATTCACACTGCCGTCTGTCTGTATTCTGCTCCAGCAGCACTACACACCCAACCTCACACTCACAGCTGCAGTATCAGCTACTCTCAGTAACCACGCGTTGAAGAGTCGATGCCACGATGAGGTGACCTCTGTGGCTCGTAGTACAGAAATGAGACCTAATGGCCAGCACCACTGCAGATCTCTAGGCGGAGGCAGCCATCTTGGCCCCTGCCTAACTCCACCTATGTACCTGTTGTTTACGACGGTCTGTATTTTCGGATATTAACTTAACTGATAGACTTGTCATGGTGCTTCTCTTGGGTTAAGGCTCTGCATCAATACTTGTCAAAGAAGTTAAGGGATGCATGATGACTCTGTGTGAATATCTCTTACTGCCGCTGATATGAGACTTCACCGGTACCAACACACCACATTCTGTTAATGCCTATGGCCCTGGGTTTCAAGTATGTAAGGATGTTCCATTTTTCTTCTAGTGTCACATGGTGTTTCTTCTTTGTTTCTATCAAATCAAACAAAGTTCAAGTACAAGTTTTCTTTTTGGTTTCTAGTCCAAGACAGTTTTGGTCCTCTAGTGACTGCCCCTCTTACACAGCTAATGGATGGGCTCAGTCTGTTCAACAGGTATTCCAGAATCTCCAAGCAAAGTGTCGCTACAGTCAAGCCTCAAGCTAACTACAACAAACTCTGAAGAGTTCCACACTTCAAAAAACAACAGGGTATGACCTAGTGGAACTGTTAGAGGTAGTAGAAATAGGAAGAAATCACAGAATTAACTTGGTGATTAGGGAGAGACATGTATCAGTTTTTAATCCCAGGTTCCTTACGGGGTCGACAGGACTAGAACAGGCATTCGTGTTGGAGGCCAAAAGTTAGTTTCACAAAGTTATCCCCTGTTGCAATAATTGCGATTTGTATGTGCTCGGTTTCGCTTCTTCTAATTACTACACATCACGCTCTAGGCAGCCGCCTAATATGTTTGGAATTTTTAATAAGTGAAAAGGGAATGCCTCGAAAATTCAGCAAGAATTTGATGTTGTGAGGAAACAGGGAGGCGCTGATGCTCAAGGACTGAAAAGGCAGGCCTAATGTTGCACCATAGATATTGAACAGACCCCATATACCTAAGGGTATCTGGAGGACACCACAGTAAATCTGGTGACATCTTACAGTAAAAAAAAGTGCAAAAGAAACCACTTGACTCCTACTAGTCACAAATGCCATAAACTAGTCAAGGACTGCTACGGTGTCAGCAGAATGATTTGTCTCATTCATCTCTTTGCAGACTGATAGACTTGTTGTGATAAATGCCCGATCATTGCCTGTGCAACAATAGACACAGTGAGACCACCTAGTTAGTGAATAACACATTATAAATGATAAATTATATATTTATTTTATTCCTTCAATGGCACTCAGATCATGGTGTGTTGTTATGTCATGATATAATATCTCAGATGATTGGAGTTTATAAGCCCTGTACAAAAGGACTCGGATTTTATGAGATCTTGTTACACTGACTTGGAGTTAGTAAACATGTGCGAGTATTTTATGAGCTGTAATAGCACGTTACACCGGAGTTAAAAGGTCTTGTAAAATATATCTCTTAGGTTCTATGAAATGTTATATCACATTGAGTTATTAGGTCTTACAAGCGAGACCTCTTACATTCAATAAGATGTAATCACATATGTGTAGGATTTAGGCCCGCCTGGACCTTCGGGGGCTTTTCGGGAAGATTTGGTAAATAAGACCGCGCTGCACGCTAGTCAAGCGGCGAATTTCAGCATTATTGGAGATCTGAATCTCCATTGTGATGATGCTGAAAAGTCAGAAATCTCGAGCTTTTTGGCCGATTTAGAAGCACTCCAATTGGTCCAGTGGGTACAAGAGCACACTCATGCTGCTGGACACCTACTGGATCCCCTATTCTCGAATCTTACCTGGCTGATGATGGACCCTCCAGCCCCACAGTGTTGGACTGATCACTTTTAGGTGACCTTCACCTTACGATGGCAGGGCCAGGTGAGAGAACATTGCCCGACCTCCACTTTTAAACGACCTTGGCACAAGCTAGACAGCAGTAAGCTGGCGGCATATTGGTCGAGCCATAGGCCTCAATTATCACAAGATCTGGAGGCAGCGGATATGATAGTCCATGACTGGGTAATAGCAGGTCTGGACAGTTGCATCCCAGCGAAGCTGGCAAGGATAAAACGGGACCTATCTAAACCCTGGTTCAATGAGACGCTATCTAAGGCTAAAAAGCACTGCAAACAGCTGGAACGTACATGGAAACGTTCTTACGATGCAGTGGGGAAATCTAACTACCGAGCAGCCATTAATCATTATCATAAGCAAATTCGGAGAGCTAGGGCTGAGTATGTGGGAAATAAAATCCTAACAAGCTCTAATCCATCTAAAACAATATTCTCCCTGCTTAAGATTATGAAGACCGGAGATATGGCCAGAAGTTCGTCGATTTCTTCCAACAACCAATGCGATGAGCTGGCTAACCACTTTGTTAACAAAGTGGATACAATATATCAAAATCTCCCTGTAACGGCTAATGTCGTTACGAAGATTTTGCCCACTGTTCCGTCCTCCCAAGGTCTAAACAGCTTGATATCTTTCCCAGCGCTATCTTTAGCTAGTCTGGAGGTCCTCTTTAGAAAAATTAAATCTGGTTCACCTATTGATCCATTGGCCCCAAAAAAATTCTCTCAAGTCATGTCCTCTATTCTACCAGTGTATCTGGAACTGATGAATCTCTCTCTAGAGTCAGCTATAGTACCTGCAACATGGAAGCATGCAAAAGTTATACCTCTGCTGAAAAAACCATCAATGGATCCAGCAGAGCCTGGTAACTATCGCCCCATTTCGCAACTTCCTCTCCTAGCGAAAATGGTTGAACTTCATGTTCAAACTATTCTGACAGAGTTCATCGAACAGAATAAGATCCTTGACCCGTCACAGAATGGTTTCAGAGCCCGACACGGCACTGAATCTGCCTTGTTGGCAGTGACGGAGGAAATTCGAGGGATACTGGATGTTGGGGACTCGGCGGCCTTAGTTCTTCTTGATCTAAGTGCCGCCTTTGATACGGTCTCCCATGAAATTCTATTGAAACGGCTATCTGACATCGGAGTGAGGGATCTGGCTCTCGACTGGTGTCGAGCTTTTCTGTCGGGAAGATCTTTCCAGATCTGGGTGCCACCATTTCAATCCCAGAGGAGTGCCCCAGGGGTCAATTTTGAGCCCACTCTTGTTTAATATTTATATGCAACCTTTGGCCCTGGTGGCTCGGAAGAGGGAACTGTCAATGGTATCTTATGCCGATGACACCCAATTGGTGATTGCCTACTCTAAAAAGAACACCGCCAATTTAAATAGATTCAGGGAAGATCTGGTTGAGGTGGCAGACTGGATGGCCAGCAATTACCTGCAATTAAACGCCAGTAAATCCGAGGTGTTAGTATTTGGAAAAGATCGAGACCTTTGGTCTGATCATTGCTGGCCTGACAGCCTTAAGCCAGCCTCTGTGCCCAAAGAAGCTGTTAAAAACTTGGGTTTCTGGATTGATAGTGGATTGACGTTTGACACGCAAGCCAAGGCTGTGGCTGGATCGTGTTTTGGCCTATTGCGTGGCCTAAAGCCAGTACTGGGCTTTTTTCCCCCTAGAGATCGCCAGACCATCATCCAGGCGGCTGTACTATCTAGACTGGATTATGGAAATGGATTATATCTCGGGGCTAACAAATCCTGTATCATGTGCCTACAGAGAGCTCAGAACGCCGCGGCACGTATGCTAGTGGCACTCCCGAGATCTGCCTCGGTTTCCCACATCCTTCCCAAGCTACACTGGTTGCCTGTTGAGAAACAAATTCAATTTAAAACCTTATGTGTTGCACATAAAATTCTTTCTCAACAGGCCCCGTTGGGTATAACTAAGCTACTCCAACTGTATACTCCTCAGCGACTCCTTAGATCGACCAATCAGCTGCTGGCGATTGTCCCCCGGGCTGTGAGAGCAAAAGCCGGGGGGCGCTCTTTTCGTTGTCTTGCAGCGCGACTTTGGAATCGGCTCCCTCTCTCTATTAGAGAGATCCAGACTCATATGACCTTCCGCAGGGCGTTCAAGACCTGGCTCTTCCCTGCCGTTGTATAATCGTCTCCCGCTTCAAGCTCTCTCTCGTGTCTCTGATCGTGCTGGGATGCCCCATTGCTGGGGCAGCTATGCGCGCTATAAATCTGTTAAATAAATAAATAAATACATTTAATAGGTGTTTTAGAGAAGGCCTGCTATGTTCAATGAGATATTGACACACAATGGACTGAAGTTGATAGATCTTCTAAAGGAGGCCTCTGAGGACCTTATGGAGGCTTTTCACATTGTTCTGAAGTTAACTGACCGTGAGATGGAAGCCTCTTGTGTTTTATGAGGAGTCATCTCATGCTTTCAGTAAAGTACATGAGCTAAACTTGCTGTGTTCTATGACAAGTAATTTCACATCATTATAAATTGTTAGAAGTCTATGTGATGTCTGTCTCTACATTTAACCTAATCAGCTTACGAAGGAATATGGATAGAAATTACTTCTAGGATTCCAGTGATGTCATGATGTCGCATTTGGCGTCCAAGTCCTGGGACGGGCTCCTCCAGCACCTCAGAGCCTCACCATCACTCCAGCAGTTGAGGAAGGACCTCAAAATTTAGATGTTCAACCAATAAGATTACTGACAGCAGCATCAAATAGCGCCTTAAGACACTCGAGGATGAAGCAGCCACGCTCTACAAATCCTGAGTGGTTGATCGATTAATTGATCATATTACCCTAGCTCTGAGTTGGTGCGTACAGTTTTGAGGTGGACTTCGGTTCAAAAGCTGACAGCCCCTTTAAGTTTTGCATCTTCAGTTAAGGAGGCACTCTCTTTTACTAGATGTGAGCAGGGTTGGATTGAGATCAAAAAGTGGCCCACATTTGCCTATTGCCTTTCCGCAAAACTCTGCTTCAGCGAAGTATTATGAAAAGAAAGGGGGTGGGGGACATGTTTTATTAACTTCACTTAGATAAAAAAAAATGCACAGATTTGTTCACACTGCCGAACAACACATGAATGCAAGTGAGACCACTTCTGCTCAGGCCCCCGGCCCCCGCTCAATCAGCATACATTAATGGGCCGGTCCAGCGAGAGAAACGGAGTGATACCTCTGCCCATCTGCCTCTAGAGAAGCCACTCCGGCACCCACTGGGCTGCTGGCAGTATCCTAACAGCACAGACAGCCCCCAGGCTGCCCAAAAAAGTAGCCCACAGCTGGAACTCGGCTACCGGCCCTGCGGCCATTTCCCCGAGTGCCCGCGTTACCAATCCGACCCTGGATGTGAGTTACAATGCACTGTGAGTGCGGCCTCATAAACTGCAAGCTGTGAGGTGATGGGCCCAGTGCAGGATGCCTATTTTCCTGTGCACACGTCCACGTACAGGTTTCTAAGAGTCTAAGCAGTGCGAATTTGTTATGTACTTCCAATCTGCTGAAGACAAGTGAGCATGCCGAGGGGAGAACCCTTTAATTCGTGCTACGTCACCACGAACTTGATATGTGTTAGCAGACAGCCTGCAAATGTTCCTCCGTGGGCTGACTCAGAATGTGAACTTTCCAGGATAGGCGCGTTGATGACCATTTATAATTTACAAAGCCGTCGGCTGCTTGTGAATCATAATTCAGGCAGAAGGTGCGATGCACGTTAGAAATGAGCGCTCGTGTCATCGTTTTTTGCTGACAGCAAAGACGTAGCATGGCATGCAGATTTGATTCTCAGAGTTGTGTGTAACCACTGAAGGTCGCCTGTCTCTACATGAAACGAAATTGCCCCCATGTGACTGAGAATTTGTTTGAGGATCTTGAAAGGGATTTAAAAAATGCACATTAAAAGCCCAGGCGGAATGAACAGCTGTGAAGCACGCACGTGCACATTACTGGGAGGTTCGGCTACTACTTACACCTACCCCATCATTCATGGGGAATCACATCATTTACATCAATGACACCAGGTACTGAGGGATGTGTACTGTTATGTGGAGTTACCGTGCACACGCAGAAACTATGTGCAATCTACTGTGACAAACTATTGCTGTGCAAATCTTCACGAAGCTGGCGTGTGCAAATTACTTTGACGTTCAAGGCATGGACTTTGGAACTAAGATCAACCCTGGAAACAATGCTCGAACCAGCCCTCTCCCTTCCTCCCTTTACTCTGTCTCTCAGTTTCCATTCACCCATTCTCTCTCCTCTCTTTCTCTCACTTCAGTTCCTTTCGCTCCACCTCTCTCACTTCCGTTCTGTCTCTGGAGTCCCTTCCCCCCACCCTGGTGCAATTAACCACCGGAAGCTGCATAAAGTGACAGAGGTAGTGGCCCAGGGCTTTCAAAACCGGCCTTCGGTGACTCCAGCCCACTGGGGAAATGCCCGATGGAATAAAAGGTCTGTCCTGCCATGTCTGATTATCCGCTGGAGCAGAATCATAACAATGCTACGACTAGGACCCTTTCCACCGTCCTTACCAGCACAGGGGTGGTAATACACAGTGTCATAGAACTGTGAGAGGAAACAGAAGCTGCACAGGTCCTGCTGCCACACCACAGCTGTAGAATGCAGTAGTTGGCACCCAGTATCAACAACACTTCAGAAAATTGTTCATGACTGATCAGCACCAGAAGAATATGCAGGTCAAAGTCACAAGAATTTCTCTGATTACTGATCTTACTAATGAAATCATAGAACCACGACCTATGCCATCGCATGCAGGACGCAAAGGACAACTTCTAATCATTGTCCTATCACATCTTGTCACCATCACATATTGTCCCACACAACCACAACATGTAGCTCATTATGACACACTATAATGTGAGAATACTATATTCCTAGTTCTACTATTTTTTTCTGCAAACAAATTTGATTGGGTTTTACAAACTAAACCAGCATTGTACGGTTATTGGTATAGCACACTTTGTGTTCTTCAGGTATTTACATGTTGGATACTGTAACAATGCTCTGCCATGTATCCTCCTTTTCCTCCCGCAAGCCACTTCCCCTGTCACGCACCTTGTGCATCTCTGATGGGCTTCATGGGTCATGGATGCAGCGTTATTGGGCACTGTGTCATCTTCTTGGAAATGTAGTAAGTAGTACTAGAGGGATACTTGCCCTACGTTTTCGTGCAAACGATAAGGGATCTGCTATGACAAGCCTATCTATCTTATCCTAGTTCTACCGTTACTGCTACATTTACCAGTCGTCAAATTCTTACCTAGTTCCCCTTTGAATCCAGAATAAAATTCAAAGCCCTGATGATAATGCATAAGGCTCTCCATTATGACAGGTCAGAGCATCGGTCGAGTTTGACTCTTAGTACACACCCACTTGGGACCTAAGTGCAACAATCCTCGGCTTGGGCAACAGCCCTTTGGGAGAAAGATGTTCTGGTAAATTCTTTACAATTCATTGGCTCTCGATGTTGGGATTACCACTTGACCCCACTTTTTGTCTTATGAACAGGCTGGTAGCCTTCGAAAAGGGACTAAACACCGAGATTTCTATTAAGGGGTAGGATGGGCGGCTTGCCACAATCTTGACACATGTTGTTTAAACGTTGTATATGTTCTATTGGAGAGGACTGGGAAGTGCTGCAAGGCATCTACTTTTTCCGACAGGATGTGACTCTGCCCGTTCCTTTTACAGCAACATGCAGGATACTATACTGACAGAATTCCTAACAGCCGGAGGTATTGATGGTATCTATTCTACTGCATTTTATTTCAGCTTATAGAGCAAATAGTCATCAAAAAGGTGCCCTGATGCAAAGAAATCACATCATAGAAACCGAAGTAAGCTAGAAAAATCAGAATATAGACTGAAAAGTCAGGATTTCAAAGGTTTTAGAAAAGGTATTAACTGATCATGAGGTCATAAAGGTGCCGGCAGGAGGGTCCATTGTTTAGCTGCCCCTACCGCAAAGGCCCGAACTCCCCAGCAGGAATGACTGACCCTAGGGACCAGCAGCAAAAGCGCATTGAGGATCTGAAACGACCGGGTGAGTAGGTAGACAATTGATCATGAAGTAACTGGAATCTGATCAAGGAAAGCCTTTGAAAGTGAGTCACAAGCCTTTGAAGAGGATGCATTTGGCAATGGCAAGAAGAGGTGAGAATGGAAGCACTGAGTACCAACTGGGAAGCCGTGTTCTGAATATGCTGGTGCCTTTCAATCAGAGAGGATGGATAGCCTAGAAATAAACTGCAATAATCCCTACAACTAAAAATAGTGACCTCGGTAACCACGTGACAAGACTCACTAGGAACTTAAGGGAGGATTGCACATTAATTTGAGAAAAACAAAACATGTGGAGGAAAGCTTGCTGACCTGGGGGACTAATGAGAGGTCTTGATCAAACACGAAGACTAAGTTCCAGGCAGAGAAAACAGGAACAGATTGGGAGTCCTGATGCAATGGCCAAAAGCCAGCAGGTAAGGTTGGGGACCTGTTTTGACCAAAGAACAGTAAGATCTCAGTCTTCTCTGTGTTGAGCTTTAGAGCATTCGTCCTCATCCAGTTGACCAACTTTCGCACGCACTTATGAATTCCTGTGCTGTTATTGTCAGGATGTTCATCAAGGGAAATGAGAAGCTGAGCATCATTGACGTAGCACTTGAAGCTGAGCCCAGAGAGAATGAGCTCTACCAGGGAAGAGATGTTCAGATTAAATAGAGTAGGGCTCTGTAAATCATCCTATCGCTCCTATTACAGGTTTTGTGTCTACTGTTACAGAAACTACCACTACCACACCGTTAGCACCAAGATCAAAATTATGATAGACACCTCTATCATTACTGCTTTTGTGATACAACCATCATAATGGGGTTAATGCATGCTGTAGCAATTGGTGGGACCATTTCCACTGTCCTCAAATGCACAAATACACACTATGGCACACAGCTATGTGTTTAGCTCTTAGCAAATAATATTTCCACTTCTAATGGACCTTTTAGTCTTCAAAAGCTTATTGTCAGTCATGGAATAATTTAGTTCTGCTGTAGAAATTATTTGAGAGAAATAAGTGACTGGATGGATAGGCCAATTATATGGATTTATCTGGGACAAAACACTTACCATACAGTAATAAGAGGTATCAGAGTCAACAATAAATGGATGCTCCAGATTGGGATATTGCAAAATCAGTGCACTAGAAAAGTATTCTTTCCAAAAGCAAGACAATTAGTCGGCTTCTTTAGACCACACAAACTCCTCCTTTCCATAGTTATCTAATGGCGGCATTATTATTTAAGAACACTGATGAGGGAACCTTCTATAAAAAATGGAAATGACCAAAAAAACTGCGTAAAGCTATACCTGAGGTTAGTTTTGGCCGCTGACACTTTCTTCTACTCTATCTTAGTGACTTCAGGCTTAATTATGTAACCCAAAAACTCTACAGTAGTAGTATGAAAAACAAACTTATAAGCGAAAAGACTGTGTTTTAACAACTGTTGTAAGTTTGCCTTAATGTATGGTGTGTGTGTGCGTGTGTGTGTGTGTACAGGGAATATGAATAGATCAGAATGTCATCAAGCCAAACTATGCAGAATACATCTAAGCATTCTGTCAGAACCTCATCAATGAAATACTGACAAGCTGCAGGAGAGTTACTAAGTTCAAAAGGCTTGACTTCATATTCTAACAGTGGTACACAGTTTTCCATTTGTCACCCTCTCAGTCTCTGACTGCATGGTTTGTTCACCTAAAATCTAGTTTAGGGAAAATGTCTGAGTTTCTAACCTTATCCAATGAAACGTACATCGGGGTAAAGTGTATCTGTTTTTGACCGTGTTGCTATTGATTGCTCTATCATCTAAACATGACCTAAACTAGGGGTGGGCGGAGCTAACTCTGTTGAGTTACATGAAAACTCCGCAAGAGTCAACGGAGTTCTACGAACATATGGAAATCGCCATGCTGCGCTGATTTGTGGCGCCAGGAGCTTGTTCCATGCTGCAAAATCAGTCTGAATGGCACCACATGCTGTGCCAGAGGGCACTGCTTCTTTGCCGCCACTCAAGTAGATTTTCTACTCGAGCTGCAGCTTTCTCACCGTGAAATGGTGCAACCGCCCGTATTGAGAAAATCTTCCTGAGTGACAACCTAGCGCCTGGGAATCACGCTAGGTGACGCCAATTCTTGCTTGGCAACTTACTGATGGTGAGCTGCATGCTAGAAAAAAACTTTGTGACGCGGCGGTTGTTGGGGTTTGTTCAGAACTTCGCATTACAAGTGCAATGCGTAGTGGCCATACCACCATGAACTCCGCCTGGTGAAGCGGAATTTATCTCCTGCCCATAAGCTAAACATGGCCATTGGCCCATATATGCACTATCTTCTCAGCCCATGCCACAATCCAGGGAAGCACAGACAGTCTTTCCACCCCTCTGGGTGTGCAGATGGGGGTGATTACCCTTAAAATGCCCACCCTGGGGGCAGAAAGCCCATTAGACACCAAAGAAAAAAAGCACCAGGGAAAAAATATGGGGCAGGTCTACCCACCATCAGCATGGCTTGTCTGCACCCCAAAGAAAGGCTCAACAGTCTTTTTGCCTCCCTGGGGGGACAGATGGAGACAATTAACCCCAATTTGCCCCATGGGGGCAGAAATCCCACTAAACACCAGGGACTGCATTTATGCATTATTGTTGCGGGGTAGAGTGGTCCCCATGTGCATGGCTCTGTGCTCTCCCCCACCCCAGGGCCAAATAGATTTTATGCCCCCCCGTGAGGTGGATAGGAGTATTCACACCTAATTTTCTCTCCCAGGGTACAGAAAGCCCACTAAACAGAAGGGATTGCAAAATGACAGAAAAACAAACAAAAGAAGGGGGAGAACTACCCTGTCATCGAGACCTACCCAGAAGGGGCAATAGTGTCTTTTTGGCCCCCGGTAAGTTTCCCCAAATCTGCCTATGAATGCCCACTAGATACTAGGCATTTGGCATTCGGGGCAAAAGGGAGGAGTGTGGGTGTTGAACTCTGACATTGCCCACACCCTGCCCCATCCCAAAAGGGACAAACTCGTTTTCATGTCCCCCCACCACAGGCAGACAAGGAGTTTGCCTCTAGTTTGGCCCTCTGAGGAGCAAAAAGCCCACTAGACACCAGGGAACTCAAAATGGGGCAAAAGAAGGAGGCGGGGTGTTGCACTCTGACATTAGGGCATATTCCAACCCCAAAGGGCACAAATCAGTATTTTGGCCTCCCTGGTGGGCAGAGATGGAGCATGGCCCCAATATGCCTCCAAGGGGCAGAAAGATCCTTGGATGACAGGACTACTTTTTAAATAAAATAATAGAGTGGATCTGGCCCATCCTGACATCAGGCCGTACCCTCAACTCTAAAGTCACAACAGTCTTTCTGCTCTCTTGCAGACCATAGAATCTCATCCCACAGCCAAGTGAGAGGACATTTGATTCTTAGAATAATGCCAGGCCCAGGCATTTTGGAAAGCTAGACATCAGGGGGTCCAGGATGGTATGCTTTGCAACGATCCTATGATGTTTTCTTACCCAGAATGCTCTTCATACTTCAAACTCTGCCTAAACTCACGTGTTTTCCTTGCATTTCTGTAATGTAAACTACCGGAATATGCAGGGATCCATGTTGTAAGTTGTTTAGTTAGGCATCAGGACACGTCTTCAGGTTACAAGATAGATTTATTAGGATAGCACAGCAGAGATAAAGTACTTCGCTAGCTGACCAGACCATCAACTGCCAAGACTAGAACATTCACATACCAGATAGAACACTCATAGGTAGTGAGGGAGGTTGAGGAGACATAAACACAAAGAATTGACTACTGACCCCAAGTAGCCATAACAAAGCAAGCACATATATACAACATATCTTCTTCCTTTACAGAAAACACAATAAAGGCTTCAAACACCCAACAAAAGCTCAAAGCATGAAAAGGAAAAGCAAGAAAACATAAAACATGTAGGAGGTCAACGACCTCTTGGACTTCTAGATGACGAAAGCAAAGGGCAGGATAAGAAGAGGATCACAATGAGAATCATGACGAATATCACGATGACATGACCACCTTCTTCCCTTCGATTGACGAAAAACAAAAAGAAACAGTCTACTCTCTACAATCCGTCCTTGTGGCCATCAAAAACGGGAAGAGACAGCTTACGTACTCCAATCAGTTTTTCGTCTGTCACGGCTTACTGCATACAGTTGAAGATATAAAAGTACAACAAAAGCCTCAAATGCTCAATAGTTCTGGAAGAATGCTCCCTAAGAAAAATCTCAGCCAGATTTCTTGCAGTCTAAAATGACGCTCTGGTACTTTTCTTAGGTTAAAGACCTCTCGATGTAAGTTGGGCCTCTACATTAGACTTTCAATTAAATTTCTTAGTTGACAAACTGTCTCAGTACTAAGGCTAAAAAGCCCGGCTCTAGTCGCGGAACATTTGTACCGGTAGAAAGAACCTCCATGTCACGATTTTGTCTCGTGGTACTGGAACTCTTGTCGTCACAACTCTAGGTCGTGAACACTCCTGGACAAAGGACACATTTTCCCTTTCTTTTCCTATCCCGGTACTGATTTTATGACATCTGTTGTCTCCCGCTAGATAGGTTGGAACTTTAGTTCTCACATTTTACTCCCTTTTCCTTTGTCTTCGTCTCCTTACGGTGCTGGGACATCCTTTGTCCTCTCGCAGTTTCTGGTTTCGCCGGTCCTGGGACACCAGTGTCCTCTCCCGGTCGTGGTCCAAGGCTCACTTCCTTAGTCCTTACTTTTCCCTGAAACAGGGTTAGGGTTGCAAGATCTTCCCTAAACAAAAATTTTAAATAGGAATTCCACTTTGCAATCTCAAATTTTCCACAAAATTCCTACTGTCCAGCATTCCCCCACTTGTTCTGATAAAAACACGACCCTTCTTGTATGGGGAGGGGGGGTTCTAGTGTCCACCAGAGGAAATGCTCCAAAAGATGTACAAACATCAACATTTCCTGTAAAAAACAACTAAACAGTTTTGACGAAGGGGTAGCTGCATGAACTGAGCCTGGGCTCTCCACCAGCTAGGGGGACCTACTAAACCCACACATTTCTGAAACCTAGACACCCTCGGGACTTTAAGGTGGTGTGCTTCGCATGGATCCCATGATGTTTTATCACCCACAGTGCCCTGTAAACCTCAAACTGTTCTTGAAATCAAACTTTTTTCTATGTATTTCTGTGATGGAAACTTACGGAATCAGGAGAGATCCACAAAATTCCTACCACCCAGCATTCCCCCACAAAAATGCTACCCCAGTTATGTCGCTGGCCTTAATGACCATGAAAGCAATGGATCAAACCCGGGTCAATGAAAGTCCACAGTGAAACTCTCGTTGACTTTGGTTGGATTGATTCCTCTTGAGGGAACTAGGCCCAGACACACAAGTGAGGCAGTGTTTTTATTGGAACAAGTGGAGGAATGCTGCGTTTCTGCATTGTAGGAATTTTGTGGATTCTTCCTGATTCTGGCACTTTCCATCACAGAAATATATGGAAAATGCGTGATTTTAGTAAAAGTTTGAGGTTTGCAGGGCATTGTGGGTAAGAAAAGCTTGTTCACGGGAGGAACACCACAGTGGAATCCTCTGGGTGTCTAGCTTTCATAAATGTCTGTGGTTGGTAGGTTTCCATGCACAGCCCCAAATACAGCAGCTACCCCTATCGCTAATCTCTCCACTTAGAGTTTTAAGGCCTTTTGTGTTCTCTTAGTCCACCCTCACAAGTTAGGTACCCTTGCTTCAGGGACATGTGGGGGGACGCTGGGTGAATGAATGAATGAATATAAGCTTTATTAGGTGCAAACTTAGCCCAGGGGCGTCAAGGCGCTGCAGAAAGAGGTCAACAGAGCTGAGAACAGAGGTGCACATATGTACAAAGCCTACAGAGTAGAGAGAGTAAAAAGCCAGGTCTTCAAGGCTTTGCGAAAGAGAGAGTGAGAGTCCAGACCCGAAATTGAAAGAGGGAGGGAGCTCCAATGTTTAACCGCAGAAACAGAGAAGGCTCTGCCTCCCCACCTAGCTTTCCTAAAACTAGGGACTATGAGGAAGTTCTTGCTAGCTGATCTTCACTGCTTGGTGGGGCCATATTTCTGAAATAGTTTCTTAATGCCTTCTGACCCTGTGTTGTAGAAAGCCTTATGAACCAAACAGAGGGCTTTGAATACAATTCTCTGATCAAGCGGAAGCCAGTGCAGATTCCTGATAGTGGCCGAGACTGAGTGATATTTAGGAAAACCCATCACCAGCCTGGCAGCAGCATTCTTCGCAAGCTGAAGTCGATGCACTAGCCCCTTATTAATACCCAGATAAAGGGCATTACAATCGTCTAATCTAGACGACACAAGGGCTACCGTGGCCTGTTTTAGGGCAGAGAAGGAAAGAAATTGGGAGATCTTTCTAAGAATCCTTATCATCCCAAAGCAGGTAGAGACTGTCTTATTGATTTGGAGGCCCAAGTAAAGAGAGTTGTCAATTATGATGCCCACATTTTTGGCACTGAGGCCAGGGCAGGGGCAAGGACCAAGCGTGTCCGGCCACCAGGAGCCCGACCAAATGTCCAGATGGTTTCCAAAAATTAAAACCTCAGTTTTTTCCCCATTGAGTCTTAAATAGTTCTCTACCATCCAGGAAGCACCTGCCTGCATACAGTTTTTAAAATTCACCGCTGATGCTTCTACACTGTCAGTGATAGAGACCATCATTTGAGTGTCATCAGCATAAGATAACACTTCTAACCCAAATGGTCTTACCACCCTGGCAAGAGGGGCTACATAGATATTAAAAAGGGTCGGGCTCAATGAGGACCCCTGAGGAACTACACAGAACAACGGATTGGGAGCTGAATAGGATTGGCTCATCTTGACCCTTTGTGACCGGTCTGTAAGAAATGAGGTGAGCAGATTCAGGGGAAGGCCCTTAATCCCAATTTCCCTAAGCCTCCTAACCAATCTTAGGGGAGAGATGCTATCGAAGGCCGCTGTAAGGCCCAAAAATATAAGCAAAGCCCTGTGACCGGCACCCACATGACTTCTGATGTTGTTAAGTACAGAGGTTAATGCTGTCTCAGTACTAAGCTCACCCCTGAACCCATGCTGTGAGCCATCAAGCAATAGATGTTCCTCCAGGTACGCGCTGAGATGAAAGTTCAGATGCTTTTCCAAGATTTTCGCTGGTACAGGTAATAGGGAGATGGGACGGTAATTCTTTTACTCAGCTGGATCCAAAGAGGGCTTTTTTAAGAGGGGTTTAACCACCGCAGTTTTCCATGTGATGGGATACTGCCCAGATGTAATGACAGTATTAAGAAGTGTGGTCAGATGAGGAACAATAGCCTCTCTTCCCAACTTCAACATTTTCAAAGGGCAGGGATCCAGCGGGGAACCAGTCTTGATTCCATTTAACATCCACTCTGTATCCTCTTGCAGAAGAGGGGGGAAGGACCAAAAATGACCTTCTTGCCCCGGTACTGCGCATTGATCCTCAACTGGGAATCTAGAGAAGGATCTATACTGGATCCTCCAGCATTGAGGGTCTCCAGGGAGGAATGTGTTTCCTTGATTTTATCTTGAAAAAAGCACGTCATTTTGTCACAAAGACCCTGCGAAATGTGGTGACACAAACTTTGTGGATCACCACATATTCTGGATGTTTTAGTCACAGAAATGTGAGGAAAATGGGATTTTGTAGTCTCAGTCTGAGGTTTACAATGGATTCTGGATAGAAAAACCTGGTGAGAGCCATGTCACCCCAACCTGGAATCCCCAAGGTGTCAAGTTTTAAAAAATGTGCAGGTGTGCTGGGTTTCCACAGGTCTTGGCTAAGCTATGGCCCAAAATCCTCAGCTACTCACTTTGCAAAAAAATGGTCAATTTTGAGTGGAAAAATTTGATATTTTTCCACAACTACAACTACAATGTTTGCAGACTTGACAGACCAATAAAAAGAGGTGGCGGCATTGCCATAATTTATAAAAGCCACTTCAAACTTACGACTAAACCACACATATGTTCAGAATATGAGTCTCTCACATTCACCCTAGGCTTATCGGCAAAATCATCCTTCAAGGGAATGTTGATTTACCGCCCTCCAGGCTCAAGAGCTAAGTTTTTAGCTAACATAGGGAATCTAATCGAAGCAGTCGCTGATGCCCCTCATTTCACGCTACTAGGCGACTTCAATTTTCATCTCGAGACTTCAAATAATCATGATTCCACGCAACTTATTACAGACCTTGAAGCTGCAGGCCTAAGACAACTTATTAATTCTCCGACCCATCAAGCTGGTCACACATTAGACGGAATATTTACAAATAGTCCCCATATAAATATCACCCAGATAATCCCTTTGATCTGGACAGACCATTCTGCTATTTGCTTCACAGTACAAACAAATTCCATTAAATCAAATTCCGTTGTACCAGCTCGTTCAACATTCAGAGACTGGAAAAATATTAATATATCACAATTAGCAGAGATGATACAGGACAAATTTAACCCCACTGAGCTTGATCCTACCAAAGCATCTTCTAACTACTTGACCAACATAAACATGGCCTGTAACAAACTAGCCCCACTTAAATCACCACACCGAAATAGAACTACACCTTCAGCCCCATGGTTCACTGAAGCTCTACGCATGCAGAAACAATACTGCAGGAACCTTGAAAGACAATGGCGTCGCAACTACAGCCCGGCAGACAAATCCAACTACAAAAATGCCCTCACTATTTACAAAAGAGCGATAACCACCGAGAAAAGTCATCACTTTATCACTCAGATTAATCAGGCAAAAAACTCGTCAGGAGAACTATTCAGGGTAGTTACCACCCTATCCAACCCCCCGACGCCGCCCTTAGAGGCTTCTCAACCACTGACTGATGCCTTGGCCAGGTTCTTCGAGGAAAAAGTTAGTTCCATCTTCCAGACTTTTTCACGATCCACCCCCCTACCATCTGCGAGTCTTCCTATTACTAGCATTCCATCAACTCTATTGTCTTTCAACCCCGTAGATAAAGACCATATTCAACGTCTAGTAGCCAGTACTAAATCCGGCTCCCCCCTTGACCCATGTCCCCCTTCTATTCTTAACCGCATACCGGAAGCAATTTCCCCTTCACTATCCACCATATGCAACGCAATGTTCGCAACAGGAATATATCCTTCAGTCTGGAAAGAAGCGATCATAAAGCCATTACTGAAAAAACCTAAGCTAGACCCTCTTCTCCCAGCAAGCTACAGACCTATCGCTTGTCTCCCATTTCCAGCAAAGATTTTTGAAAAGTCCATGAACTTGCAGCCGTCAAAATACATCAATGACAACAACTTGCTAGATGACACACAGTTCGGCTTTAGGCAGGGACATGGGACAGAGACGGCACTATTGAAAGCCGCGGACGAAATCAGAACAACCATGGACAAGGGAGGAGCAGCTGTCTTGATACTCCTAGATCTCTCCGCTGCATTTGACACGGTCGATCATTCTACCTTGATCGACCGTGTCGCAGCTCTGGGAATAGGAGGAACAGCTAAAGACCTGATTGCTTCGTTCCTCGCCAATCGGCCGCAGACTGTCAAAATGGGCAATTTCACCTCCCAGACCTTCTCTCTCCCCTGTGGCGTTCCACAGGGCTCCTCGCTAAGTCCGACGCTTTTTAATATCTATGTATCGGACTTGGCGAGGGTGATAAAATCCTATGGCATTGCCCTGACAACATACGCCGATGACACGCAACTAGTGCTATCGGTGTACAATAACGGAGCTAGCGTGGCAGCCAACTTCCAGGAGGGCATGAAGGCAATAGGCTCCTGGATGTCATCAAACTGCCTCAAGCTTAACTCCGATAAAACGGAGGTGATGACATTCAGGAGCTTGAAACCAGCATGGTCCCCACAATGGTGGCCACCGGAGCTGGGATTCCCCCCCCAACCGGTGACTAAGGTTCGCAACCTGGGAGTCATACTCGACAACAAACTGACCTTCCACCATCACGCCACTGCCGTCGTATCATCTGCATTCTACACACCCAAAAAATCAAGAAACTTCTTCCATACCTACCACAGTCAGCCGGTAAAACACTTATCAGTACTTTAGTGTTTTCAAAAACGGACTACTGTAACTCTTTGCTTCTTAACGCGCAAGAAGGAGTCCTCAACAAATTCCAAACCGTTCAAAACGCGGCTGCAAGAATCTTACTTTCTATCCCCAAATTCACATCAGTATCCCATCACATCAAAGAGCTCCACTGGCTCCCAATCAGGAGCCGAATAAAATTCAAGGCTCTTTGCATAGCCTACAAGACCCTGAACTACCCAGGGCCTAAGTTCCTAAAAATAGCTCTTCATCCTCTGGAGCATCGCAGAACACTTCGATCCTCTACAACCTTTCTGCTGTCTGTCCCACGGACAAAAAAAGCCACTTGGGGAGATAGGTGCTTCACTACAGCCACTGCTAAATTATGGAACACCCTCCCATTGCATATAAAAACTGCCCCCACCCTCATTAAGTTCCGAAAGAGCCTCAAGACATGGCTTTTCTCCTCTGCTTAAATCCCCTTAAAGAGTAAGGAGTTCTCTGATCGCCAGCGCCGAGACACCTGCATAGGTATTTGCGCGCTTTAAAAATAGCAATAAATAAATAAATAAATAAATATGTCTATGTTGCGTTTTGGGCGCTTTCCTGTCGCGGGCACTTGGCCTACTAACACAAGTGGGGTACCATTCTTATTGGGAGATTTGTGGGAATGCTGGGTGAAAGGAAGTTTATGGCATCATGCAGATTCCAGAGTTTTCCGTCATGGAAATGTGGGGAAAATGTGCATTATAGTCAAAGTTTGAGGATTGCAAGGGATTCTGGGTAAAAAACCTGATGAAAGTAACACAAGTCACTCCACCCTGCATTTCCTCAACTGTCTAGTTTTCAAAGCTTAACAGGTGTGCTAGGTTTCCTTAGATGCCGGACAAGCTAAGACCTAAAATCCACAACTACCCACTTTGCAAAAAAGTGTCTGTTTTGAGTGGAACAATGTTATGTACGCATGTTTAGTTTTAGGCCCTTCCCTGTCGCGGGCAGTAGGTCTACTCACAAAAGTGAGGGGCCATAAGTGTCCAGAGACTTGGGGGAATGCCGGGTGGAAGGAAATTTGTGGCATCCTGCAGATCCCATAAATTTCCATCACAGAAATGTGAGCTAAACATGTGTTTTAGTCAATGTTTGTGGTTTGCAAGGGCTCTGGTAAAAAGACATGGGGAGAGCCACTCATATCACCCTACTCTGGAGTCCCGCAGGTGTCTAATTTTCAAAAATGGGCAGATGTGCTAGGTTTCCCTTGGTACTGACTGAGCTAGGTCCCAAAATCCACAGCAACCCCCTTTGTAAAAAAAAAGGTTGGTTTTGAGTGAAAAAATGTGATGTAACCTTGTTGAGCCCTTTCCTGTTGCCAGTACTAGGCCTACCAAGACAAGTAAAGTAGCATTTTTATCAGGAGATTTGGGAAATGCTGGGTGAAAGGAAGTTTGTGGCATCCTGCAGATTCCAAAACCTTTCACCAGGTAAATGTGAGGAAATGTCTTTTTTGTCAAAGTTGGCGGTCTGCAAGGGATTCTGGGTAAAAAAAAGCGCTGGTGAGAGCAACACAAGTCCCTCCACCTTGCATTCCCTCAAGTAACTAGTTTTCAAAAATGGGCAGGTGTGCTAGGTTTCCTTAGTTGCCGGCTAAGCTAGGACTCAAAATCTACAGCTACCCACTTTGCAAAAAAAGGGTCAGTTTTGAGTGGAAAATATGATGTAACCATGTTTAATTTTGGGCTCTTTCCTGTTGCGGGCACTAGGCCTACCCACACAACTGAGGTACAATTTTAATTTGGTGACTTGGGGAAATACTGGGTGGAAGGAGGTTTGTAGCATCCTACAGATTCCAGAACTTTCCATCATATACTTGTGAGGAACATTTGTTTTTTAGTCAAAGTTTGTGGTTTGCAATTGACTCTGGGTAAATGGACCTGGAAAGAGCCACTCAAATCACCCCACCCTGGATTTCCCCAGGTGTCTAGTTTTAAAAAATTGCCAGATGTGCTAGGCTTCCCTAGGTGCAGGCTGAGCTAGGACCCAAAATCCACAGCAACACGATTTACAAAAAATAGGTCAGTTTTTTTTTTTGTTTTTTTTGTTTTTTTGAAAACCTTTATTTCGAAATTCAGGACACAGCTATTCAGCCGACAGCCCGAAGGTTCGGCAGCATTGCAAGTGAGATACAGTAATGTGTCCCCGATACAGTACGATGAGTAATGCAAAGGTCCAATTTTAAATAAACACAGAAAAAACACACAACAAACCCCAGCAAGGCAGAAACATTGAAATCCCATGGCGAAAGCCCCCAGGGGAGGCAGGACCCCACTCATCTACTAAGTATAAGACTGTGTGCGGAGGAAGAAGGGGAACAGCAGAGGCCCAGAACGGTTACCAAAACCAAACTGTGCTGGAAGGTAGGTCAGGGGGAAAGCTGTTCCTCGGGAGGTTCCAGGTCCGGGGCAAGACATATTCCCCCCCTGTAGTGGTTCCACCGCCCCCAGATGGCATGCCACTTCCGGGGGCGACCTCTAGAGCAGTAGACCGTCTTCTCCCTAAACATGCTCCAATCCATGTTCTCCTTCCACGCGGTCAGTGTAGGGGGTCCCGAGGAGCCCCATAATCGCGCGATATCCCTTTTAGCTACCATGTTACCCAGAGTCACCCATTGGGTCTGCGCCTCATCGAGATCAGTGGGCCCCCAGACGTTCAGGAGGCAGCACCGTGCCTCCGGCTGTACCACAATGCCCGTCACCTCCCCCATAACTGCATGGACTCTCCTCCAGAACTCCACAATGACACCACATTCCCAAATGATGTGCAGGAAAGTACCCACCATACCACATCCCCTTCTGCACAGGCCGTCCTCCGAGAATCCCATGTGGACCAGCCTTGGCCCCGTAACATACACCCGGTGCAGTATTTTAAGCTGCACCAGCCTCAGACGCGACGGGATCGCAACCTCCTTAGGCGAAGAAACCGCTGACTGCCAGTCCTCATTATCCAACTCTAGGCCATCCCTGGTCCACTGTTCTCTCAGCCCCAATAGCAAGTCTGCCCGGACGTTTATCAACTTCTTATATATGAGCGAAATCGTGCTCTCGGGCATATGACCATCAAGGACTCGGTCCTCAAGGGGAGAGGACTCCGGCACCTTCTCACCCTCCACGAGGACTGATCGGAGGGCGTGACGCAGCTGGATATACCTAAAATACTCTGAAGGCCCTAGCTCAAACTCAGTCTGCAACTCCTCGAAGGACTTCACCCTCCCCTTATGCAGCACATCTCCCACCTTGGATATACCTATCAGGTCCCACTTATCAAAGCCCTTCGTGTGCCAGAGTCTTCCCAACCTTTCCGATTCAAACAATGGGGTAGCGAGGGTGAGCCTATCCTTCCAGCCCAGCGAGTCGGTCGCCATCTTCCATACGCGCACCGCCACACCTGTGGGCCCCGTGAGGGACGAGTCTAGGGACCGCGAATACAACGCCCTGTAGTAGTTGCCGCCGCGCAGCAGCCACCTATCCATGGCATACCCAGGGCTGAGGGCAGGGCCGTAAAACCCATGGTTGATCGCGCTCAGCTGCGTGGCCCAATAGTACCGTCGGATGTCTGGGAGCGCAATGCCCCCATCGTACCATGGGAGCGTCAACTTTGAAATAGCTATTCGCGGCCGCCCATCCCACAGCAACGTCCTTTGGAGGCCTTCGACCTCCCGAAAGTATTTGGCCGGTACCCAGTCCAAGGTGTTCTGGAGGGCGTAGAGGAAGCGGGGAAGAGACATCATTTTGAACAGGGCCGCACGCCCAACAAGGGAGAGCGGCAGCCTCCGCCAACCTTCAACATCTCGCCTCAAGCGTGCCAAGGGGGGGAGCAGGTTCCTCTCATAGCGCACAACCGGATCCATGGATATAAAAATCCCCAAATACACAAAACCTTGCTGGGCAACCTGTATCGAACATGTTCTAGGGATCGGTGGGACCTCGCCACTAAGAACGTACAAGTACGATTTGCCCCAATTAATCACAAGCCCCGAGTTCCTACCGAACGATGCGAGTACGTCACAGACCACTATAAGTGACTTCTTTGGTGAGGCAAGATACAACAGGATATCATCGGCATAAAGCGAAATACGGTCCTCGTGATCAGGCGACCACCGAAGGCCCCGTATATCCGGGTGCCAACGTATCCACGCAGCCAACGGTTCAAGGGCGAGGGCGAACAACAGAGGCGACAGGGGGCAGCCCTGCCGAGTACCCCTACCAAGCTGAAACGGGGTAGATGCCCGACCATTCACCACAACATTCGCTAGTGGCCCCTCGTACAGCAACCGGACCCAACTCACAAACCCGCGACCGAAACCAAACTTGGCCAGCACGGCCCATAAGTATGCCCACTCCACCGTGTCAAAGGCCATCGTGGCATCAAGAGATGCCACAACAGCCGGTTCACGCAGCGTGCCCGCCCTGGCGATGACGCCATGAAGACGCCTAAGGTTCAATGCTGTGTTTCGGTGCGGGATAAAGCCAGATTGATCCGGGTGGACCAGATCGCCAAGTACCCTAATCAGACGGGTAGCCAGGAGTTTGGCCAGAATTTTCGGCTCAGCGTTGAGGAGTGAAATGGGCCGATAGGAGGCGCATCTATCTCGGGGTTTACCCTCTTTGTGTATGACCACGATCGACGCCAGCCGCTGATCCAACGGAAGGATCCCATCTCCCCGCGCCTCCAAAAACATGGCGCGCAGGTGAGGGGCGACCCTATCCGGGAACAGTTTGTACAGATCGATCGGCAGTCCGTTCGGTCCAGAGGCCTTACCCGAATTCAACGCGCGAATCGCCCCCGCCACCTCGTCAACCGTGATGTCGCCATCCAAATCGTCCCTATCTATGTCAGAGAGGCAGGGCAACTCGATATCACGGAGGAGATCAGACGAGTCCTCGGGCGGCCTGTCCGACACAGAGGAATAAACCCTATGAAAATACTCCGCGAAACACTCCACAATCCCCTCAGGTTCCACAATCGCCTCTCCCCCCTCTCCAATCAACTCTGGCACCACTCTATTGACCCGTTCCTTCCTGTCCAGCCACGCCAGGAGTTTCCCTGCCTTATCTCCAACATCATACAGACGGCCCTGTTGTTCCCTGCTGAGGGTCTTGGCGGCGTCTGTCACCAGGTCCCTATACTCCGCCTGCTTCAAGCAAAGCTCATGCAATGAGGACTCTGTGACCTCCTCCTCCATATCCCCCTCAAGGGCCGCAATCCCCTCCTCCACTTGCCGCACTTCGCAATCCCTCCGATTCTTGGCAGTCACCACCAGGGAGAGGGCCTCCCCCCGAAGCACGGTCTTAAAAGCTTCCCACAGCGAGATCGCCGAGTCCACGGTTCCCAGATTGTCCTTAAAGTAATTATCTACCTTCTTTACCAGGGCGCTGCGCATCTTGGGGTCTCGGAAATACCATGGGTTAATGGGGGCCACCCTCCCTCCTCCCTCCCGACCGAGATCCAGCCGGATCCACACTGGCGAGTGATCAGAGATACCACGTGCCATGTGCCTCGCCTCGGATATCAACGAGGCATGTGCGGCCAGAGTGAGCAGGTAGTCAATCCTGGAGAGGCTACCATGCGCCCCGGAGTGAAACGTGTATTGACTCTGTGTGGGGTGCCGGAGCCTCCAGCAGTCTATCAGGCCAAACGTGTCCAGGAGGTCTGGAAGCCATTTCTGAGCCCCCCCTGTGTCCCTGGGCGGGTATCTATCCAGCAGTCCGGAACCCACAGCGTTGAAATCCCCTCCCACTACCAGCATGCCCCCCGGGAGAGTCAGCAAAGCCCTGCCCAATTCAGCAAATGTGGCGGCCTGCAGGGCCGGCGGGACATAAACCGAAACCAAAACCAAAGTCCTTCCTTCCCACCGCCCCGCCACCGCCACAAACCTCCCCCTATCGTCAACAATGGTGGAGTCCACCTCAAAAGGCAGCGATGCTCTAACGAGGATGCCCACACCCCTGGACCCAGAAGAGAATCCCGAGTGTGCAATGAATTTATACCCCTTCCTATTCAGGGCATAGCACGTATTGCCTATGAGATGCGTCTCCTGCAGCAGTACAACGTCTGGCATTGAGCGTTTCAGAAATTGCAAAACAATCCCCCTCTTAATGCGATCCCCCAAACCATTAACATTCCAGCTTATAACACTTAGGCCTCTACCCCCCATCCTCAAACGGATAGAGGCCCACCCCACACCCGAGGCGCCAACATGGAACAACCCTGAGGATAATCATCATGCCTTGCAAAAATAAACCCCCCAACAACAAACTCAAAATCCCCATAACTCCCCCCACCCTGCACCCCTGCTGCAGCTTAAAAAGCCCCCCCAACTTGCAGTGTGCCTGTCGCCCTACAAAAACAAAAATCTACAAAAAGTACCCCAAGGGAGGAAAAGGGCACCCCTCGTCCTCCCGCAACCCTCCACAGTTACTGCACTCTGTTCAAATCTTCAAATATGGTCAAATCAAGTCAGGCCGGCTTTGAGATATCAGCCCTGTCCATCTCGGCCACTGTCTCCATGCTCAGCTGTGTCGTCCCCGGTCCGTCGCCGGGGCAAAGCGTCCAGCCATTCGTCGGCCATAACAGGAGAGTCAAAAAAGAATGTCCGATCTTCATGCACCACCCGTAGTCTGGCGGGGAAAAGCATGGCATATTTCAGGTCCCGTTCCCGAAGTCTTCGCTTCACCCCCAGAAAGCTCTGCCTCTGTCTCTGCACCTGCTGGGTGAAGTCCGGATAAAAATTCACCGACGCATTCTGGAAGGGGACTGGGCCCGTCACCCTCGAAGCTTGCAGGATGGCGTCCCGATCTCGAAAATGAAAGAGCCGGGCGACAATCGGCCGCGGCGGGGCACCCGCCTTGGGCCGTCCGCCCGGCACCCTATGGGCCCTTTCCACCGCAAAAAACTTTCCAAGGCCCTTAGGCTTCAGGTGATTGAGGACCAAATCTTCCACAAGCAGGTCCGCCGAAGCCTCATCCGAGGACTCCGGGACCCCGATGACGCGCACGTTGTTGCGCCTGGACCGGCTCTCGAAGTCCTCCAGCCGGCGGGCGGCGAGGTCACTCTCGGCCCTCAGCTTCCGGACCTCGTTCTGCAGATCCGCAACCTCATCAGTGAGGCCCGTGGTCTTGTGGTCCAGGTCCTTAACGCGTTCGTTTGTCTTGCCCAGGTCCGAGCGGATCAAGTTGACATCCACCAGGATGGCATCCACCTTATGCGCCAGGGCCTCGAATTGCCTCCCCATCGAGGTCTGCATCCCATCAAGCGTGCCCATGACATCCTGCAGGGAGAGCTCCGGTGTCCCAGGCGAGTCCTCCTTCTGGGCATCCGGCGCCTGGCTCGATCCACTCGGCGATGTCTTCAGGAGGGCGTAGCGGTCCATACTGTTGACTTGGGAATACGTTCCCCGCCTGGTGGACTTAGTCTTCGGCCGATCTCCTTCTGCCTTGCCCGACATAATGGACTCCAGGCAGTCCAATGCAGTGAAGACCGTCCCCTCCCAGAGAGAGGTATAAAGAGTGAGCAGGTCCGCCTTGTTCTGCCAAAGTAGCCCACCGAGCGTCCCCGGGGTTATAAAGCCACCCAGAGCACTACAGTGTCCGGGCAGACAAAGGGAACGAAACCGAAAGTGAAAGAGCGAGGGCCTCCGTCCGACAGTTCACACCTCACCAGGCCGTTGTTGATCAACTAGGAGTCGGGCATCCTGCCAACTCTAGCCCCTGGCATCTCCGGGAGTTAGGCCGCAATCTTTCGCCAGTCTTAAGTCCGGTTCCCGATGGGCGATCCGACCGCGGGTAGCATCAATCGCCTCCCTGACAACTCAGCAACACGATGCCATGCATACCATCAGGATTGGAGACAGGATAGTCGACGGAGGGCGCGAGGGTCTCGGGAGCGCTAAGCTCACGCGGCCATCTTGGTCAAGCGCTAGGCTCCTCCCCCTAGGTCAGTTTTGAGTGGAAAAATGTGATGTAAACATGTAGAGTTTTGGGCCGTTTTCTGTCACCAGTACTAGGCCTCCCAACACAAGTGAGGGACAATTTTTATCGGGAGATTGGAGAAATGCTGAGAGGAAGGAAGTTTGTGGCATCCTGCAGATTCCAGAACTTTTCATCAGGGTAATGAGGAAAATCAGTTTTGTGTTAAATCTTGAGCTTTGCAAGAGATTCGGGGTCAAAAAACCTGGTGTGAGCAACACAAGTCACTCCACCCTGGATTTCCTCAAGTGTCTAGTTTTCAAAAATTGGCAGGTGTGCTAGGGTTCCTTAGTTGCTGGCTAAGCTATCACCCAAAATCTACAGCTACCCACTTTGCAAAAAAAGGGTCAGTTTTGAGTGCAAAAATATGATGTAACCATGTTTAATTTTAGGCCCTTTCCTGTTGCGGGCACTAGGCCTACCCACACAAGTGAGTTACATTTTTATATGGAGACTTGGGGGGGATACTGGGTGGAAGGAAGTTTATGGCATTCTGCAGATTCCAGAACTTTCCATCATATAAATGTGAGGAAAATTTGTTTTTAAGTCAACGTTTGGGGTTTGCAATTGACTCTGGGTAAAAGGACCTGGAAAGAGCCATTCAAGTCACCCACTCTGGATTTCCCCAGGTCTCTTGCTTTAAAAGATGGCCAGATGTGCTAGGTTTCCCTTAGTGCTGGCTGAGCTAGGACCCAAAATCCACAGCAACCCCCTTTACAAAAAAGAGGTCAGTTTTGACTGGAAAAATGTGAAGTAAACATGTAGAGTTTTGGGCCCTTTTCTGTCGCGGTTACTCGGCCTCCCAACACAAATGAGGTACAATATTTATCGGGAGATTGGAGAAATGCTGGGTGGAAGGATGTTTATGCCATCCTGCAGATTCCAGAACATTCTACCATAGAAATGTGAGGAAAATGTATTTTTAGTCAAAGTTTGTGGTTTGCGAGAGACTCTGGGTAAAAAAAGACCTAGTAAGAGCCACTCAAATCACACCACCTTGGATTCCCCAGGTGTCTAGTTTTCAAATATAGGCAGATGTGCTAGGTTTCCCTAGTTGCTGGATGAGTTAGGATCCAAAATCTACAGCAACCCCCTTTGCCCCAAAAAAGGTCAGTTTTGAGTGGAAAAATGTGATGTGGACATGTTGCGTTTTGGGGCCTTTCCTTTTGCGGGCACTATGCCTACCCAAATGAGTGAGATACCATTTTTATGAAGAGAATTGGGGGAATGCTGGGTGGAAGGAAGTTTGTGGCATCCTGCAGATTCCAGAACCTTCCATCACAGAAATAGTAGAAAAAATAGTTTTTTAGTCAAAGATTGAAGTTTGCAAGGGACTCTTGGTAAAAACAACCTAGTGAGAGCCATGCAAGTCAATCCACCCTGGGTTCCTCCATTTGGGCAGGTGTTTGTTTTCCCTAGTTGCTGGATGAGCTAGGACCCAAATTTCGCAGCTACCCACTTAACAAAAAAAGGGTCTGTTTTGAGTGGAAGAATGTTATGTAACCATGTTTAGTTTTGGGCCCTATTCTGTCGTGGGTACTAGGCCTACTAATACAAGCAAGGTACAATTATTTCGGGAGATTGGAGAAATGCTGTGTGGAAGGAGGTTTGTGGCATCCTGCAGATTCCAGAACTTTCCATCAGGGAAATGTGAGGAAAATTAGTTTTGTGTCAAAGTTTGAGGTTTGCAAGGGATTACAGGTAAAAAAAACCTGGGGAGAGCAACACAAGTCACTCCACCCTGGATTCCCTCAAGTGTCTCTTCTTCAAAAATTGGCAGATGTGCTAGGTTTTCTTAGGCGCCAGATAAGCTGGGACCCAAAATCCACGGCTACACACTTGGCTAAAAAAGGGTCAGTATTGAGTGGAAAATTGTTATGTAACCATGTTTAATTTTGGGCCCTTTCCTGTTGCTGGCACTAGGCCTACCCACACAAGTGAGGTACCATTTTTATCCGGAGACTTGGAGAAATGCTGTGTGGAAGGAAGTTTGTTGCATCCTGCAGATTCCAGAACATTCCATCAAAGAAATGTGAGGAAAATGTGTTTTTAGTCAAAGTCTGTGGTTTACAAGAAACTCTGGGTAAAAATAGACCGGGTAAGAGCTACTCAAATCACCCCATCTCTGATTCCCCCAGGTGTCTAGTTTTAAAAAATAGGCAGATGTGCTAGGTTTCCCTAGTTGCCGGATGAGCTAGGACCCAAAATCCACAGCAAACCCCTTTGCAAAAAAAAGGTCAGTTTTGAGTGGAAAAATGTGATGTTGCCATGTTGCATTTGGGCCATCTCCCTTCGCGAACACTATGCCTACCCACACGAATGACATACCATTTTTATCGAGAGAATTGGGGGAATGCTGTGTGGAAGGAAATTTGTGACATCCTGCAGATTCCAAAACTTTCCATCACCGAAATAGGAGAAAAAAAGCTGTTTTTCATTATAAGATTGAGGTTTGCGAGAGACTCTGGGTAAAAAAAACCTAGTGAGAGCCAAGCAAGTCAACCCACCCTGGGTTCCTCCATTTGGGCATGTGTGTCAGGTTTACCTAGTTGCTGGCTGAGCTAAGACCTAAAATCCACAGCTACCCACATTACAAAAAAAAGGGTCAGTTTTGAGTGGAAAAATGTGATGTGTTCATGTTGTGTTCTCTGCCCTTTTAATTGGGAGACTTTTGCTGAATGTTGGGTGGAAGGAGTTTTGCGGCTCCCTGCAGATTCTAGAACTTTCCATCACAGAAATGTGAGGAAAATGTGTTTTTCTGAGTCAAGGTTTTAGGTTTGCAAGGGTTTCTGGGTGAGAAAACCTTGGAAGAGCCATGCAAGTGACCCCACCCTGGATTCACCAAAGTGTCTAATTTTAAAAAAAATCTGCAGGTTTGCTAGGTTTCCCTAGTTGCCGGATGAGCTAGGACCCAAAATCCGCAGCAACCCCCTTTGCAAAAAAAAGGGTCAGTTTTGAGTGGAAAAATGTGCTGTGGCCATGTTGCGTTCTGGACCCCTTCTTTTCGCAGGCACTATGTCTACCCACACGTGTGGGATACCATTTTTACCGAGATAATTGGGGGAATGCTTGGTTGAAGGAAGTTTGTGGCATCCTGCAGATTCCAGAACTTTCCATCACAGAAATAGAAGGAAAAGTTCTTTTTTAGTCAAAGATTGAGGTTTGCAAGAGATTCTGGGTAAAAAAAACCTAGTGAGAGCCATGCAAGTATACCCACCCTGGGTTCCTCCATTTGGGCAGGTGTCAGGTTTCCCTAGTTGCTGGCTGAGCTAGGACTCAAAATCCACATCTACCCACTTTACAAAAAAAGGGTCAGTTTTGAGTGGAAAAATGTTATGTAACCATGTTTAGTTTTGGGCCCTTTTTCTGTCCCGGGTATTATGACTACCAGTGCAAGTGAGGTACCATTTTTATTGGGAGATTGGAGAAATGCTGGGTGAAAGGAAATTTTTGGCATCCTGCAGATTCCAGAACTTTCCATCAGGGTAATGTGAGGAATATTATTTTGGTGTCAAAGTTTGTGGTTTGCAAGCCATTCCTGGTAAAAAAAAAAAAAAAAACCTGGTGAGAGCAACACAAGTCACTTCACCCTGGAATCCCTCAAATGTCTAGTTTGAAAAAATTGACAGGTGTGCTAGGTTTCCTTATGTGCCGGATAAGCTAGGACCCAATATCCACAGCTACACACTTTGCTTAAAAAGGGTCTGTTTTGAGTGGAAAATTGTTCTGTAACCATGTTTAGTTTTGGGCCCTTTCCTGTTGCTCGCACTAGGCCTACCCACACAAGTGAGGTACCATTTTTAGCCAAAGACTTGGAGAAATGCTTGGTGGAAGGAAGTTTGTGGCATCCTCCAGATTCCAGAACATTCCATCATAGAAATGTGAGGAAAATGTGTTTTTCAGTCAAAGTTTGTGTTTTGCAAGAAAATCTGGGTAAAAAAAGATCTGGTTTGTGCCACTCAAATCACCCCACCTTGGATCCCCCTAGGTGTCTAGTTTTCAAAAATAGGCAGATGTGCTAGGCTTCCCTAGTTGCCTGATGAGCTAGGGCCCAAAATCCAAAGCAACTCTCTTTGCAAAAAAATGGTCAGTTTTGAGTGGAAAAATGTGATGTGGCCATGTTGCGTTTTGGGCCCTTTCCTTTCGCTGGCACTATGCCTACCTAAACGAGAGAGATATGATTTTTATCGAGAGAATTGGGGGAATGCTGGGTGAAAGGAAGTTTGTGGCATCCTGCAGATTCCAGAACTTTCCATCACAGTAATAGGAGGAAAAAGCTGTTTTTTAGTCGAAGATTGAGGTTTACGAAGGACTCTGGGTAAAAAAAAACTAGTGAGAGACATGCAATTCAACCCACCCTGGGTTCCTCCATTTGGACAGGTGTGTCAGGTTTCCCTAGTTGCTGGCTGAGTTAGGACCCAAAATTCACAGCTACCTACTTTACAAAAAAAGGGTCAGTTTTGAGTTCAAAAATGTGATGTGTCCATGTTGCGTTTTGGGCCCTTTATATTGGGAGGAAAATGTGTTTTCTGAGTCAAGGTTTTGGGTTTGCAAGGGGTTCTTGGTAAGAAAACTTTGAAAGAACCATGAAAGTGACCCCACCCTGGATTCACCTAAGTGTCTAATTTTAGAAAATGTGCAGGTTTCCTGGGTTTCCCTAGTTGCTGGCTGAGCTAAGGCCCAAAATCCACAGCTACCCACATTGCAAAAAAGTGTTGTGTCCATGTTTTGGGGTCTTTCCTGTTGCGGGCACTAGGCCTACCCACACACATGAGGTACCATTTTTTAGGGAGACTTGGAGGAATGCTAGATGGTAGGAAATGTGTAGTTCTTAACTGATTCTTGAACTTTCCATCACATAAATGTGACAAAAATGTGTTTTTTGTCACTTTTAAAGTTTGCAGGGACTCCTGGGTAAGAACACTTAATTCCAGCAGCAAAAATCATACTTCCCTGGATTTTCCCAGGTGTCTAGTTTTAAAAAATGTGCAGGGTTGCTAGGTTTCCTCTGGTGCTGGCTGAGTGAGGGCCCAAAATCAACAGATACCAACAATACAAATAAAGAGTACTTTTTCAGTGGAAAAATGTGATGCGTCCATGTTGCATTTTTGGCCGTTTCCTGTCGTGGGCACTAGGCCTATCCACATAAGTAAGGTACCATTTTTATTGGGAGGCTTTGAGGAATGTTGGGTGGAAGATGGTTTTTGGCTCCCCAGAGATTACGGAACTTTCCATCACAGAAATGATAGGAAAATATGAGTTTAGTCAAATTGTGAGGTTTGCAAGGGATTATGGGTAAGAAAACCTTGGGAGAGCCATGCAAGTCACTCCAAAAACGTATGGAGCCCTAAACGTGAACGACTCCAAATAGCCAAAAATGGGTCTCAGCACTGGGTGGAGGGGCAGCAGTTAAGGGGTTAAACTGTCATATAAACAAATATTTGTATAGACCATACTCACAATAATAAATTACTTTCCCAACATTTAGCACTACATTTAATGCAAACTTAATTGTCATAAAATATCACCAGTCTCCAACTGTGTTGAGAATCTACAAAAGAAGTATATTTTTGCTACACAGATTTTGTTGGGTGGCAGTCTAAAATAATTTTCAGCAATCAGTGATGAGATCAGATTATGGTTGATCATTTTTCTTAAATAACTACAATTATAGAGTTTTATCACTCTTTTGTCACTTTTGGAATCTAGCACAAGGCAGGTTTTCATTTCAGTTACTTGTACATTAGTAAACTGAATTTCTTCGGTAGAAGACTGATAATTATTAAGGCACTTGAAGCTAGAACCTGGTAATATAATTAAAATAATTTGTATTTGCATGCACAGTGTTATTAAAGTGTCTAATAGAGAGAGTACAATATCTTGGAATGCTATTACCTTTGTTATTCAACTGGCATAGTTCCATAAAATATTGTCATTAGTAAACGAGGTGCGTCCAGGTTGCATTGTGGATAGGAGAATCCGGAAACTAATAATTGTGATTGCTCTTTCCTGAAAACATTTTGGAATAACCTATTTTATGCACCAGGTGGAATAATAATCATTGATTTGCCATTTTATTCGGATCTTAATGGGTTTGCAAGGGTCTTCCAAGGATATGAGACGGTTAGATAATTGTGTCAGAGTCTGAAATTCATGGAAAATGTGGTAGCATACTAGCTTTAAAGAAAAGGAGAAAATGAACAGTTATTACTTGGGTAATAGTAAGGGTAAGATGCTGCCGCTTGAAAAAACAATTTTCTCACTTGGTGAACGAAGTGACCGACGTAGGTTAAGGTGCGCCACATCCGTGCCATGCCGAATGAGTCTGTTAGTTTTTTCCATTTAGATTCACTGTTTTTTAAATTTATTTAGGACATGGATCCAGGCCTCTTGGGTATACTTTGGATATGATTGGGCTCCTTCAGTCTTTTATGGATGGTCAGTGAGGGTTTTGTCCTCCGACTTTTCATTTCTCCCATTAGCATTTTCCACTTTAGCCATTTTGAATCAATGCATTTTCTAGTTGCTAATAAGTCTGTTGAAATGAAGCTGATGTTCTGTACTAACATCACACATTAATAGGCTTTTAAAATGCATATTAGTAGGCTTCTGTAAAATATGTGGTTTGGTGCTTTTGTGCAATGTTAATCATCATATTTTTGTGAGAGTTTGTTCAACCAATCAGTGTTTGTAAGGCGCAACTACTCACCTGTGAGAGTCTCAAGGCATGGGGGAGCTGCCGATCCACCTGGGTACAGTCGAAGAGTCAGGTCTTGAGATCCTTCCTGAATTGGGTCAGCGATTGCCTGAGGTGGATAGGCAGGGTGTTCCAGGTCTTGGCGGCGAGATAGGAAAAAGATCTTCCTCCGGTTCTGGTCTTGCAGATCGTTGGGACGGTGGCTAGAGCCAGTTGGGCAGACCGGAGATGTCTATTGGGTACGTGGAATGAGGGACGGTAGTTCAGGTGTTATTTTCTGGCGGTATGGAGTGCTTTGTAGGTGTGTTTGAGGAGTTTGAAAGTGACTCTTTTGTTGACTGGGAGCCAGTGGAGTTTTCATAGGTGTTCGGTGATGTGGCGGGGGATGTTGAAGACCAGTTCTAGCTGGAGCGTTTTGAAAATTGTTGTTTCCTGAGGAGTTTCTGGGTGACACTGGCATAAAGTGCATTGCCATAGTCGAGTCTGCTGCTGATGAGCACCTTGGCAACTGTCTTTCTGGATTTTGTGGGTATCCATCTGACGGTTTTTCAAAACAGGTGAAGCATGTGGAAGCATGATGAGGAGACAGCACTGATCTGGCAGTTGATAGTGAGTGAGGCGTTCAGTATGAAGCCGAGGTCCCGGGTGTGGTCTGTGGGTGTGGGGGGGTTCCTAGTGTGGCAGGCCATCAGCAGTCATCCCAAGCAGAGGCGGTGGGCATCAGGATTGGTCTTGTCCCAGTTGAGCTTGAGGCAGCTGTCTCTCATCCAGGTGGCGATGGCCTTCATCCCGCCGTGGAGGTTGTTTCTGGTGATAGTGGGTTTGTGGTGAGGGAGAGGTTCTGCTGGGTGTCATCGGCGTAGGAGACAATGTTGAGTCCATGGTTCCTGGCAATGGCTGTGAGCGGGGCCATGTAGATTTTGAAGAGGGAGGGATTCAGATAGGAGCCCTGGGGGTCTCTGCAGCTGATCTCTGTGGGTTCTGAGAGGAATGGCTGTAGCCTTACTCACTGTGTTCGACCGGTGAGGAAGGAGTGGCTCCAGACCAGGGCTTTAAAATGGATGCCAGCGTTGTGGAGTCTCCTGCTTAGGGTGTGGTGTGAGATGGTGTGGAAGGCGGTCAAGAGGTCCAGGAGGATGAGGTCTGCTGTTTTGCCCTGGCTGAGGAGGAAGCGGATGTCATCGGTGGTGGCAAGGAGGGCAGTCTCAGTGCTGTGGTTGCTTCGGAAGCTGGATTGGGAGATGTCTAGGATGTGGTTGGCTTAAATGAAATCGGAGAGTTTGCATTGTTGGCCTTCTCGATGACCTTGGCTGGAAAGGAGAGCAGGGAGAATGGGTCTGAAGTTCTTGAGGTGTTTGTTATACACTTTGGCAATGTTATCACTTTGGCAATGACAATGAATATGGCTATGAAGGAAAGTACTTTTTGTCTCACTGTTCGGTTTAGGCACTTTGTAAGTCATCATACATGCACTCTATCAGTCACTCATGCAATCATTCATCCATATACTGACTAATTTTTGCATTCACCCTTTGACACAGCCAGCATAAAACACACACAAACTTAACAACATATGCAAAGAAACTAAAAGAATACAAGTAGTAAAAAGCATGCTGCTGTCTAAGCACACTTGGAATATGCTTGTAATATCAAAACTGAACACAGCAGTCAGTGTCAATCTTATAGTGGTATTGTCCATAGTTGATTGCTTTAAAATTCTGGCATTGTGCAACATTTATAAGACACCTGGTGGCATAATGGTAAAACAATGATATACTATGGACATCCACAATCCATAATGATCGATTGGTTAAAATGAAGTGGCCACGCTTGATAAGGAGCACCGATGATGAAATCAGGGGCAAGCAGGCAGCTAACCTTGCACTGCCTGGGAAGCTGTAGTATTTTCTTAAGCTAAATTAAAGTAAAAAGAGGAGAAGCAAAGAAATGAAAGACAAACTATAAAACGAGGAAACTGACACTGAAGAACACTTATTTTTAATTGGATGTGCACGTGTTCAGAAAAAGCCATTATTCACAGGGCAAAAGAACCAATGACTGATGTGGACGGAACCATTACCCCATGCAGTACACTATCATGGATGGAAGCAGGGTGTAATTGGCAATCAGACAGACCAATGGCAGAAGAAGACTGATGCAAAGGCTTTATATGTGTCTATATGTATTTTTTAAAGTTTTTTATAATGAGATCTTGACATTAATACAGTGAACATGTTCTACTCCTTAGGATTTGTCAAAGAGTGTAACCAACATGAATCCTTCCCTTCAGAGGTAATCTGTGAGATTTCATGTAAACAAAACTTGACTTGCATCTTTAACACAGAGCAAAAAGAATCCACCCTTAAAGCCCTCTTCACTTAAATATTTGTGCTGCATAGTAAATAAATCAGAACTACTGCCTTTATCATACATTTTCATAATTAACACATCAGACAATGGCACTTGAAATACCTTTTCTCCCTGAACCAATCAGGCCTATTGCTGTTGTTACTGGCTTCTCAGCATCGCCATCACAGGACTACTGTATTCAAGATAAGCTTTTCCACAAGGCTAGCATCATACATGCAGCTATAAATTGAAAAAGTATACAAAATTACAGTTGGAAAAGTAAAATACTATCTCTCTTAAGACGAGCTAACAAGGATTCTCACATTGCAAATCTTAAATAATAATAGTTTGTTACAGGGTAGCCAACATCAAAATAATGCCTGCTACGGTACTCCGCAAGATTACGTGTAACAAAATACCTGCCTACAGGCTTTAGTACAATAGGATAAAATCCATCCTTCAAAACATTTGCCTTTAACACATGCTTTTCACAATAAGTAAGTCAGGCCTACTTGATTTCTCATAACTATTCATTCTAAACAGATCACACCTAATGTTTCCAGTGAACCGGTAGGGTATAGCCTTTACCATTAGTTTGGCACTATAACAAACTCTAGCCTAATGCAATGTAAATGAGCTGGCAACCATCCTTCATATAGTTATGAAATTACAAACATGGAAAAAAGTACAGTTGGCAAAAAAACATACAACCCTCAATCAGGTCTACGAAGAATCACCACAGCGAAAATGTTCTACTTCTAGGGTGTGTTGGTTTGGGTGACCAACACCAAACCCCTTGCTTACTATGGTAATCTGTGAGATTACATCTGAAAAATTAGCTGTCTACAGCCAGAGTGATAACAATCCACTGTAAAAGGCTTATGGGCTTAAGCAAATGCTTTTCACAGTAAATAAACCAGGCCTACTAGCTTTGTCATAATTTGTGTTAACAGCTAGTCCAATGGCATCTGCCCCAATCAGGCCGATAACTGTTATTGATGGCGCTTGTCACCATAACCAACTAAGGCCTACTCTACTGAGCATAAACTTCCCTACAAAAAACGATCGGGCAACAGTCATCAATTCATAAATGTATACAAGTTTACAGTTACCAAAGCAAAATCCTATTTCTCCTAGGAGGACCTAATGAGTATTCTCACAGTGCAAATCTCCTGTCGCCCCGGTTTGTCAGAGAAGGTAGCCAACACCAAAACGCTTGAAACTACTGTAATCGGTAAAATGTCATGTAACAAAATACCTATCAGCAGGATTTAAGGCAGAGTAATAACAATCCACCCTTACATACATATTGAATTTAACATATGCTTTTCACAATACATACACCAAGCCATCTGTTTCATTATAACTTTTCTTAATAAACAATCAGGATAATGACCTTTAGACCTTTCAGACCTACTGTGTTGGGCATCAGCTTTCCTACAAAGCAGTCTTTGGGCATACCCCGGTAAAATTACAAATATGTACAAATCTATGGTTGTCAAAACAATATAAAATCCCTCCTAAGAGAACCTAGCAAAAAATATCGCAGTGCACATCTTCCATTCCCAGGTTTATTCTGGAGAATAACCAACACCACAACCCTTGCATACTCTCAATATATCTCTGAAAATCCAAGCAGCAACATACCTGCCTACATGCTTTAGCTCAGTTTAATTACAATCCATCCAGAAAAGCTTATTGACTTTAACATACAGGGCCTGATTCACAGAGTTAACTTAAGACAAAATCCTAAACTTACTACTTTTGGTATTCACAGAATGCACTTACTACTTTTGGTATTCACAGAATGCACTTACTACTTTTGGTATTCACAGAATGGATTTACGACTACTAACTTTATGTCCGCACTCGGGCCGGAAATTCCAGCCTGGAGGCAGAGCTTCCGGCCCGGAGGCAGAGCTTCCGGCCCAGACGCGGAGCTTCCGGCCCAGAGGTGGAGATTTCGGCCATGGCTAAATCTCCGCCACCGGCCGGAATCCTCACCTCTGGGCCAGAAGCTCCGCCTCCGGGCCGGAAGCTCCACCTCCGGGCCGGAAGCTCCGCCTCCAGGCCGGAATTTCCGGCCCGAGTGCGGACGTAAAGTTAGTAGTCGTAAATCCATTCTATGAATACCAAAAGTACTAAGTGCATTCTGTGAATACCAAAAGTAGTATGTTTAGGATTTTGTCTTAAGTTAATTCTGTGAATCGGGCCCACAGAAAGTAACTCAGGTCTTCTGGCTTTGTCATAAAGTTTTATAGTGAACAAAACCTATGGAAACTGGCATAACGTTTCCCAATGAAATGATAACGCCTCACCCAAGGATATCTTACAGGGGTAGGCAGGGAGTCAATATTCATGTCAATATTTGTGCGAGAATAAGAGAACACAGGTCTTACTGAATTCTTTGAAAAAAGGGTGCTTTTCATAAATACACTTTCCAATGACAGAAAAAAATCCTGTTTCATATTCAAAAATTAATTTGGTAATACAATCTCAGTGTTGCCTGTGGGCCCAGTTCTTGAGGCATGACATTCAGCAAGTGTATTTACACAATCTCTTTTAATGCAAGTATAGACGATTTTAAATGTACAAATGGCGGAATTCTCTGTGACGTATGAAAAAATGTTTAAGAATCACACAGTAACTTTACACAAACAGAAGCCTCAGAGAGCAAGGAAATTTAGCTCTGAGGGCCATCTCCAATATTCAGTATATCCTCCTCACACATGTTGAACCATGATGAGGCCAGTATTTTAACTAAAGATTTTGGTTTTGTAGTAGCAGAGAATTTTTTTTTTCTGAATAAGAACGCGACACAGTAATTCTTTTGCAATGTTAGATTATGATACTATTTTTCAGTTAACCCCGATGGAGAACAACTGACTCCACAGGCATTCAAAAAATGTACTCAGTCAGAACACTGAATCTCCCTGGCACACACAATATACCTCTAGCAGACATAATGACTCCCCAGACTCCAAAAGACAATAGTGCTCTCATGATCAATCCAGCTGACAAGGGAGGGAAAGTAGTAACACCGGATACATGCCAAAATTACTAAGAATTTCTAAGGCAATTATCAAATAAAGATCACCACAAGAAATTACCAAAGAACCCACTTACAGACTCACAACAGAAGATTAGAACAGTGACAGAGCAGACAGTAAATCAGTGTACCCAGTGAGAAGGTAATTAATTCCTCAACAAACCATACCTGAGAACACCTGTGACCTATGCAATATCTAAATTTCACAAAGAATTGGAATTCGTTCTAGAACCTTGGTGTCAAGTCAATATGTAGACTACTTTATATATATATTTCTCTGGTTTTATATGAGTCAAATGTCCAACTAACTATAACGTCCCTGAAACCTATTTTTTTTTGTATATATATATATATATATATATATATATATATATATATATATATATATATATATATATATATATATATATATATATATATATATATATAAATAAAGCTTTCCAGAATCGTACCTGAGCATGTGTCAGCCTGTTTTTCATAGAAGCGGGATTGGTGGAATATATTATATATATATATATATATATATATATATATATATATATATATATATATATATATATATATATATATATATATATATATATATATATATATATTACCTACTGGCGGTCGCCAGTAGGTAGTTATAGTTAGGACCACGTTTCCATAGGAAAACCTCAACATTCTATTTTGAATAACTTTGGCGCCGGTCGACGAATCCTCGCGAATTTCTCAAAATAGGTGGGGCGCTACGCTCCGCTCCTACACTGAAAGTCTCGGGGGGATCCGTCAAGCGGGGGCTGAGATAAAAGGGGGGTCCCAAAACGCGTTTTTCCCATGCATTTTTCCATAGGACCTTTAGAACGAGCTACAGCCCGAACGGCTGAACAGAATTACTCAAAATTTGGCAGAGAGGTAGTCCCTAGGTCAAGGAAGTGCCTTTTGTAGGTTTGGTGTAAATCTGTTCAGTAGATTCTGAGAAAATAGCCTTTAAATCAATATATATATCTGAGCCCGCTTACGGTACGCTTACCGTACGCTTACGGTAAGCGTACGGTGGCGTGCGCGAGCGCGATTCTGATTGGCTCTTAGATCTTAGTAAACATTCGAATCGGTCGAAACCAGGAAGCGGCGGCCGCCATTTTGTGTATTTCACTCTGAAAAAAAAGAGTGAATACAAGGAAAGGGGGCAATGAGGAGAGTTACAGACCCCCTAACATTTGTAAGGGGGTCAAAGAAGGACAGAAAAGTACAAAAAAAACATTTATTGATTTTAAAAAAAATCACGGGGTACGCGTACGGTAAGCTTACGGTAAGCGTACGGTAAAAAAATAAAAATAAATAAATGAAAAGCAGATTTAAGAGTTTAGAAATTAGGGAGCTCTAAAAAGAGCTGTTGTGTTTATGAAGTCATTTTTTTAGTGGTACCTACAAGTAAGTACCGATGCAGAGTCTAAGGTTCAAGAGGAAGACTCTGTTCCCTTCATCATTGAAGTGCACACCATCTCCTCTATAAATGTCTTGCATGTCATAACGCAAGTTGTTGTGGTAAATGGCACCCATACCATAGTCACGGAGGAAAGCAGAAACAGATTTGTTGACGTGCTTTCTTGCTTTGTCAATCTGTGGACAGAAATGATTGGACCAGTTCCATTTTTGCCTTTGGCATATGTTGGAAAACACAAAGGCAGTTTTAGGGAAAAGTGTAAACAGTTGTGCAAAGGTGTCCTTCATAAGCATTTCCAGACCTACCCCAGTCAAAGTGCCTAGGTCATTGCCACCACAGTGCACTATTATGAGGTCAGGGTGTTGGATTTGAATGAAGGATTTCACCAATGGCATCAATTGGTGCCACTTTAACCCTCTCTGACCAATCCATTTAATGTCTACATTTGGCAAAGCAAGGTCTCTCACCATACCTGTTTTCTCTGCAAACTTTTCACTCCAGAAGACATAGCTGTGCCCTACAATCCACACTGTGAACATCTTCAAAGGAGAACTGGATGCACTCAGGAGGTGTCTTTCAGTAGAATGGCAATATGAAAAGAAAGACAGTTTGGAAATGGAGGCATACATATTTTTTTCAAAACAAAAAGAACTGATTGGCTGTTTCATACCATTCTAGAATAAAAACTAGGCTGTATGTGTAAATTAATAGAAGCATGTTTTATATTGGTAAAAAAAATGTGTAACCAAAGAACAGTACTATGGATTTGCTGTTAGGTTTGAAAAGTCAAGCACTCTTGCTCTGTGGAATTGAAACATTGTTTGGCGAACTTCTGACCTAACTCAACACAGCAGTGTTCCATGAGCTGTTGCTATGGTAGCAGGCAGAAGTCAAGTTGGGGGAAGGGTACTAGGCAGAAGTCAAGTTGGGGGAAGGGTACTTTTGGAAAAGGGTTGGTTTTCAACCAATAGAAATGTGTGATTACATTTGAAAAAAAGGGGGAAGCACTGAGATTTGAAACTTACAAGTATATGTGTGGAAAAATAGAGGGAAAGTTTGCCATTATCTGGTTCTGCTGAGAGGAGAGAGGTGAACACAACAGAGATCCTGGCTCTGATAATCTGCTGTTTGAGTGTCACATTTCTTTCACAACTAACTAATTTTAAAGGTGAGTTTACAGTTTGAGAGGGGATGTATGTGGTAACTTAAGAAATGAATAATAGAAATGGAAATTGTTTTTGTTGTAGTTACACATGGTGGTTTCATAATGTGTCAGTCTGTAAAAGTGATTTTCACTTGCCCCGAAAAAAAAAAGAGCAGTAAGTGTGCTTTCAAATTGGCGAAGAAATTTCGTTTTGGGACTAATGTGAAAACATGACTCTGTGTGCAGAGAGGAATTATAGGCAGAGATTTATTGCGTCTTGCTCTGGTGATTTCACAGTTGCATTAGATGGAAAGGGGGAGCGAATTTTTGGGGGAAGAAGCAGAGTCTTAGCACACACCCATGTGCTTGCCATGTATAGTCATGCACAGTATTTACAAGCGAGTGGGGTTTTCAGGTTTCAGTCTGTAATGCAAATACATTCAGCATCACTAAGGCTGGTTGCCCTTGCTGTAGTGTAGCAGTCTGGACATGGGCTTTTTAAAAAATCTGAAAAGTGGTTTCATAATGTGACAGTTTGTAAAAGTGATTTTCACTTGCCCAAAAAAAAGAGCAGTTAGTGTGCATTCAAATTGGCATAGAAATTTCGTTTTGTGACTATTGTGAAAAGAAATGTAGTAATATATTTAAATACAATAAAGGAATTGTTACAGAGAATCGGTGAGATCTGTACAAATAAAACTTTAGAATTTTATTGGATTACCATTGGAAATTTAATCAAAAAAGAATTTTAAAATTACTATTTGGTCTAAAGGAAATGAAATCAGATGTATTTTGGAGTTATTTGAGATATAATATTGTGATTATAATTCTGAAACAAACATATCAGACGGTATTTTAAAGAAATAAGTATTGGTATTAGATGATATTTTTTTAGAATATTATGCATTTCTATAATGTTAAGTTTAAGTAAAAAAAGAATCAGGGCTTTTTTAATACAATCTTTGTGATTGTTATTTTTTTTTGCCCGCTGTAAAATGATGAATGCAATTGCTTTCACAATTTATAGTGAAATGCAATATATTCTGAAAACAGCAAAAATAAGGCAAAAATATTTTATGGAAAAAAATGTAAATATGTGTACTGTATTATAAAATGTTTTAAAAATATTAATACTTTTTTCTTTTTTTCCAGATAGATATAGAAAATTTTCGAAAACTACAAACATTTTTAAAACTATTTTTAAAAAAAACAAATGAATAAATATTTTTTCAGTGAGTATGGTAAGTCAATAATAATAATTGTAGTCTCTCAAGGACCTTGTAATGTGTTTATTGATTTTTAGTGTTTTTTTAAAAAAAAAAAAAAAAAGTACGCGCACCGTACGCGTACGGTAAAAAAAAATAAAAAAAAGTTTTTAAAAACATATGTAAAAAAAAGATGAAAGATAAGGTTGGCTCTTAAAAGAACCGTTGTGTTCATGCAGGGACAGAGGAAAGGAAGCATGGGAAAATTATTCAAAGCGACAAATGTGTTGATCTATTTTGTTGTTCACTAGGGAAACACTGGTCTCCCTATAGCAAATTAGATCTTGACAAAATGTGCATCGAATATCAACCTTCCGAAATCGAGGGTTGATTTCCAGAGGGCCAGCAAAAGGAGATTCTCCCCCCACAGATGAAGGGCTCACCTGACCTGCAGAAGAAGGAGTCAGCCCTGCAGATGATGGTTCAGGATGAGCTGCTGTGGATGTACTGGCTTGTCTTTCTGAAGAGTTACCTCCAAAAAGATGACCATGTGTCCTTCTGTGTACATCCTGGAGGTGTCTCTTCATGGTGTGATTCCCAAAGGAATACTTCCTGTTAGGATTACCTCTAGAAAGTACACGCTTACACAGCTTACAAGTCACTAAGGGTGCATTTACCTTTTGCTGGCCTTCAGGAAAAGTAAAATAATCCCATACATAAGAGGGCTTTTGTTTCCTCGATCTCTGCCTCAAGACAGTGCTGCTAGTGCTAGCCTCACTCTCAGAAGAGCTCTGCTGTTCTGCCATCGTATCCCAAAGACAAACCAGCTCCTTCTCCCAAGGGATCACAAGCAGAAATGAGGGGAATGGGTGTGGTGTAGGAGAGTTCTAGAACTGAAAGTAGTTTCAACCAATCAAAAGTTGTGTTTCATGATCACATGACCTACCGTACGCTTACGGTACGCTTACGGTACGCTTACGGCAAAAGTGCGCATGCGCGTAAAAAAGACACGCGCTTGCGCGCATACGCATAACAGTCACTCCCGGCACTTCCGCGTAACGTGCGCGTGTAGCGTACACGCGTACGCGTCCCACGCGGAGTACGCGCGGCTACGCAAATTGCGTCACTATACGCAAGCAGCGTAGGAAAATTACGGACGTTGCGTATACCGTACGCTTACCGTGAGCTTACGGTACGCGTACTAAAAATTTTTTTAAAAAAGTACTGCAAATAAATTTTACATGTTTATTTTAAAAAATATATTAAAAAAAAACATATTTAAGAATTTTAAAAATTTAATCATAGTCTTTATAAAAGGTAAGAAAATTAAAATAAAAATATGTTAGAAAAAATAGAAGAAAAAAAAAAATTAGCATTTAAAAAACCTTGCAAATTCACTGAAAAAACCATGGGTTTCACACACGTTATAGTTAGGAATTAGCATTTAAAAAACCTTGCAAATTCACTGAAAAAACCATGGGTTTCACACACGTTATAGTTAGGAATTAGCATTTAAAAAACCTTAGAAATTCAGTGAAAAAACCAAAGGTTTCACACACGTTATAGTTAGGAATTAGCATTTAAAAAACCTTAGAAATTCAGTGAAAAAACCATAGGTTTCACACATGTTATAGTTAGCTGGACATTTTACTCGTAAAAAACCAATGAAATTCCCCCGTTATAGTTAGTTCAGCTAACTATAACTCGCGCGCCCGCAATGAACTGCTGATGACGTCACATATTACATCACTCATGACATGGTCAGTGACATCACTCATGACATCACTGATGACATCTCAAATGACATCACTGATGACCTCACTGATGACATCATCCTTGTGATAGAGTGGCAGACCTCCTCTTCCCCTAATAAAACCTTTGATACACACATTCAAAAATAGAGACTAAAATTTACAAAACAATGGACATACCAATAACAGTTACAACAACCTCTTCAGTAATTCTAAGATCCACATACACATCCACTCATTCACCAACAGTCCAATACAGTCACTCATACATGTACTCACTTATCATATGTACTCATACACCTATACATCCTGTAACACAATGCCACTCATCCATAGAGCTACTCACACACATAGTCACTCATGCTAATAAAGAATCAAACATACATTTACTTGCATATACAGTTATACACACACCACCACACTTACTTCTACGGAAACTTACACATACTTAGTCTTTTAAACAATCACTTATGGAAATACATACTTATTCATACAGGAACTCTTTCAATCTCTCACTCTCACATATACTCACATATATAAACCAATAGTCACATATACTAGTTTTAAACATATGTAGTTACTCATAAAGACACTATTGAGACAGTCATTCACTCACTAACACACCCATACACACACTCATCCACCCATGCAGTCCTGCACACATGCTCTGTTCAACACATACAAACAGTGAGTCACTCATTCATGCACCTATGCACTACGTCATACCCCCCACCGAACCATGCAGACACTCAGACTGATACTCAAAAAACCAACTAATAACCTATATAGACACCCATGTAGCTACTCACCAACCCATGCAGCCACTTATACACAAAGTGAAAAAATGATACAGATATTTATATATTTAAACATTACTCACTAAGCCATGTATTCACTATGATACACTTAATCAGTCAGTTACATAATCAATTTTTCAAAAAGAAATCATCCATTTAGACAGTAATATACCCATTTATTCTTCCATCAACCTTGAGATATACATATATAAAACATATTTAATTTTCAGAAAAACACACATTCACTGGATGATGTCATCAGTGAGGTCATCAGTGATGTCATTTGAGATGTCATCAGTGATGTCATGAGTGATGTCACTGACCATGTCATGAGTGATGTAATATGTGACGTCATCAGCAGTTCATTGCGGGCGCGCGAGTTATAGTTAGCTGAACTAACTATAACGGGGGAATTTCATTGGTTTTTTACGAGTAAAATGTCCAGCTAACTATAACATGTGTGAAACCTATGGTTTTTTCACTGAATATATATATATATATATATATATATATATATATATATATATATATATATATATATATATATATATATATATATATATATATATATATATATATATATTTCCATAAAGTTCCCCCAGAGATGAGGCCGCACTCCTCCACAGGTTGGTGACAACACTTTTATTCTTAACAGGCTGATTCACACTCCGTATTGATGCCCCCCTGACCTGACGCGTTTCAAGGATACAATCCTCTTCCTCAGAGGCCGCGTCAGGTCAGGGGGGCATCAATACGGAGTGTGAATCAGCCTGTTAAGAATAAAAGTGTTGTCACCAACCTGTGGAGGAGTGCGGCCTCATCTCTGGGGGAACTTTATGGAAACATGTAATCACGGCGCTTCCAGGCCGTGGAGGCGTCGCACCACCCTGGAATCAAGTTGGGTCTGAGCAGGGAACCTTTCCTTGTGATCGGCGAAGCAGGTTTTCAAATGTAACAGGCTGCGTCTCACTCGGGGGCTTAACAGAGAGCTGTGAATTGGCCCCTTGAAAATGACACTAGCACCAAACCCACTGGAGGGTATATAATGTGCATTGATGGACTGCAGGTCCCAGGAAGCATTGAGAGAGCAGCACACCGGAGGCTCATTACAAACAATTAATGAATTAACATGGGACAGTGCAGACGCACGCAAACGTGGCAGCTTGTGTCCTGGCCTCTGAGGAAGAGGATTGTATCCTTGAAACGCGTCAGGTCAGGGGGGCATCAATACGGAGTGTGAATCAGCCTGTTAAGAATAAAAGTGTTGTCACCAACCTGTGGAGGAGTGCGGCCTCATCTCTGGGGGAACTTTATGGAAACATGTAATCACAGCGCTTCCAGGCCGTGGAGGCGACGCACCACCCTGGAATCAAGTTGGGTCTGAGCAGGGAACCTTTCCTTGTGATCGGCGAAGCGGGTTTTCAAATGTAACAGGCTGCGTCTCACTCGGGGGCTTAACAGAGAGCTGTGAATTGGCCCCTTGAAAATGACACTAGCACCAAACCCACTGGAGGGTATATAATGTGCATTGATGGACTGCAGGTCCCAGGAAGCATTGAGAGAGCAGCACACCGGAGGCTCATTACAAACAATTAATGAATTAACATGGGACAGTGCAGACGCACGCAAACGTGGCAGCTTGTGTCCTGGCCTCTGAGGAAGAGGATTGTATCCTTGAAACGCGTCAGGTCAGGGGGGCATCAATACGGAGTGTGAATCAGCCTGTTAAGAATAAAAGTGTTGTCACCAACCTGTGGAGGAGTGCGGCCTCATCTCTGGGGGAACTTTATGGAAACATGTAATCACGGCGCTTCCAGGCCGTGGAGGCGACGCACCACCCTGGAATCAAGTTGGGTCTGAGCAGGGAACCTTTCCTTGTGATCGGCGAAGCAGGTTTTCAAATGTAACAGGCTGCGTCTCACTTGGGGGCTTAACAGAGAGCTGTGAATTGGCCCCTTGAAAATGACACTAGCACCAAACCCACTGGAGGGTATATAATGTGCATTGATGGACTGCAGGTCCCAGGAAGCATTGAGAGAGCAGCACACCGGAGGCTCATTACAAACAATTAATGAATTAACATGGGACAGTGCAGACGCACGCAAACGTGGCAGCTTGTGTCCTGGCCTCTGAGGAAGAGGATTGTATCCTTGAAACGCGTCAGGTCAGGGGGGCATCAATACGGAGTGTGAATCAGCCTGTTAAGAATAAAAGTGTTGTCACCAACCTGTGGAGGAGTGCGGCCTCATCTCTGGGGGAACTTTATGGAAACATGTAATCACGGCGCTTCCAGGCCGTTGAGGCGACGCACCACCCTGGAATCAAGTTGGGTCTGAGCAGGGAACCTTTCCTTGTGATCGGCGAAGCAGGTTTTCAAATGTAACAGGCTGCGTCTCACTCGGGGGCTTAACAGAGAGCTGTGAATTGGCCCCTTGAAAATGACACTAGCACCAAACCCACTGGAGGGTATATAATGTGCATTGATGGACTGCAGGTCCCAGGAAGCATTGAGAGAGCAGCACACCGGAGGCTCATTACAAACAATTAATGAATTAACATGGGACAGTGCAGACGCACGCAAACGTGGCAGCTTGTGTCCTGGCCTCTGAGGAAGAGGATTGTATCCTTGAAACGCGTCAGGTCAGGGGGGCATCAATACGGAGTGTGAATCAGCCTGTTAAGAATAAAAGTGTTGTCACCAACCTGTGGAGGAGTGCGGCCTCATCTCTGGGGGAACTTTATGGAAACATGTAATCACGGCGCTTCCAGGCCGTGGAGGCGACGCACCACCCTGGAATCAAGTTGGGTCTGAGCAGGGAACCTTTCCTTGTGACCGGCGAAGCAGGTTTTCAAATGTAACAGGCTGCGTCTCACTCGGGGGCTTAACAGAGAGCTGTGAATTGGCCCCTTGAAAATGACACTAGCACCAAACCCACTGGAGGGTATATAATGTGCATTGATGGACTGCAGGTCCCAGGAAGCATTGAGAGAGCAGCACACCGGAGGCTCATTACAAACAATTAATGAATTAACATGGGACAGTGCAGACGCACGCAAACGTGGCAGCTTGTGTCCTGGCCTCTGAAACGCGTCAGGTCAGGGGGGCAACAATACGGAGTGTGAATCAGCCTGTTAAGAATAAAAGTGTTGTCACCAACCTGTGGAGGAGTGCGGCCTCATCTCTGGGGGAACTTTATGGAAACATGTAATCACGGCGCTTCCAGGCCATGGAGGCGACGCACCACCCTGGAATCAAGTTGGGTCTGAGCAGGGAACCTTTCCTTGTGATCGGCGAAGCAGTTTTTCAAATGTAACAGGCTGCGTCTCACTCGGGGGCTTAACAGAGAGCTGTGAATTGGCCCCTTGAAAATGACACTAGCACCAAACCCACTGGAGGGTATATAATGTGCATTGATAGACTGCAGGTCCCAGGAAGCATTGAGAGAGCAGCACACCGGAGGCTCATTACAAACAATTAATGAATTAACATGGGACAGTGCAGACGCACGCAAACGTGGCAGCTTGTGTCCTGGCCTCTGAGGAAGAGGATTGTATCCTTGAAACGCGTCAGGTCAGGGGGGCATCAATACGGAGTGTGAATCAGCCTGTTAAGAATAAAAGTGTTGTCACCAACCTGTGGAGGAGTGCGGCCTCATCTCTGGGGGAACTTTATGGAAACATGTAATCACGGCGCTTCCAGGCCGTGGAGGCGACGCACCACCCTGGAATCAAGTTGGGTCTGAGCAGGGAACCTTTCCTTGTGATCGGCGAAGCAGCTTTTCAAATGTAACAGGCTGCGTCTCACTCGGGGGCTTAACAGAGAGCTGTGAATTGGCCCCTTGAAAATGACACTAGCACCAAACCCACTGGAGGGTATATAATGTGCATTGATGGACTGCAGGTCCCAGGAAGCATTGAGAGAGCAGCACACCGGAGGCTCATTACAAACAATTAATGAATTAACATGGGACAGTGCAGACGCACGCAAACGTGGCAGCTTGTGTCCTGGCCTCTGAGGAAGAGGATTGTATCCTTGAAACGCGTCAGGTCAGGGGGGCATCAATACGGAGTGTGAATCAGCCTGTTAAGAATAAAAGTGTTGTCACCAACCTGTGGAGGAGTGCGGCCTCATCTCTGGGGGAACTTTATGGAAACATATATATATATATATATATATATATATATATATTCACTTAAAAAACTATATACATAGGTAGCTTATTGTAAAATAAATATATAAAAATATAATAAAACATACATAACTTAGCATTTAAAAAACCTTACACATTCACTTAAAAAACCATAGGTTTCACACATGTTATAGTTAGCTGGACATTTCACTCGTAAAAAACCATTGAAATTCCCCCGTTATAGTTAGTTCAGATAACTATAACTCGCGCGCCCGCAATCCACTGCTGATGACGTCACATATTACTTCACTCATGACATGGTCAGTGGCATCACTCATGACATCACTGATGACATCATCCTTGTGATAGAGTGGCGGTCGTGCAAGTTATAGTTATCTGAACTAACTATAACAGGGGAATTTCAATGTTTTTTTACGAGTGAAATGTCCAGCTAACTATAACATGTGTGAAACCTATGGTTTTTTAAGTGAATTTGCAAGGTTTTTTAAATGCTAATTCCTAACTATAACGTGTGTGAAACCTATGGTTTTTTAAGTGAATGTGTAAGGTTTTTTAAATGCTAAGTTATGTATGTTTTATTATATTTTTATATATTTATTTTACAATAAGCTACCTATGTATATAGTTATAGATTGACTGTATCCTGTAATATAGAATGGCTTGTTTAAAATGTTTTTTTTTTTTTAAGGTTTTTCACCGTGCACGCACAGTGTACGCACCATGCGCGCACCCCGCGGTTTAAAAAAAAAAAAAGAAATTTTTTTTTCACCCTTCGGGGTCCTTCAGGGACCCCTAACAAAGGCTAGGGGGTCAGGAACTATCTACCCTGCCCCCTTTTCACGTTCTCCACCTTTCTTTTTCACTGTCACACAAAAAACACACAAAATGGCGGCTGAGACTTCCTGATTTCGACCGATTCGAATGTTGACTGACATGTAACCACCAATCAGAATTATGCTCGCGCACGTTATGGTGCGCGCACCATGCGCGCACGGTGCGCGCTTATAGATATTTATGTGCTTTTAAATGCTATTTTCTCAGGAACTACTAAACAGATTGACACCATATATGCAAAAGGCACATGCCTGACCTGAGGACTACCTCTTTGCCAAATTTCAAGTAATTCTGTTCAGCAGTTCGGGCTGTACCTTCGACTAAAGGTCCTATGGGAAAATGCATGGGGAAAACGCGTTTTGGGACCGCCCTTTTTCTCATCCCCCGCTTGACGAATCACCCCCAGACTTTCAGGGTAGGAGCTGAGCGGCGCGCCCCATTAGTTTAGAAAATTTCGCAAGGATTCATCAAAAGGCGCCAAAGTTATTCAAAATAGAATTTTCAGATTTCCTATGGAAACACGGTCCTAACTATAACTATCTACTGGCGACCGCCAGTAGATAATATATATATATGTATATTCACTAAAAAAAACATAGGTTTCAGGGACGTTATAGTTAGTTGGACATTTGACTTATATAAAACCAGAGAAATTTGCCTGTTATGGCTAACTACAACTCGCGCACCCGCAATGCACTGCTGATGATGTCACATATTACATCACTAATAACATGGTCAGTGACATCACTGATGACATCTCAAATGACATCACTGATGACATTATCCAGTGAATGTATGTTTCTATAAAGTTTAAATATTTTTCATATATATCTATGCCAGGGTGTATTGAAGAATGAATGCATTTACCAGTGCCTGAAGGGATTATTTAGTAGGTGCGTGACTGACTGTATAAGTGAGTGATTGAACATGTCTTACTGAATGCATGGTTAGTGACTACACTGTGTGAAAGTCTGTATTAGTCTATCAGTTGGTGTGTAAGCAACTGCATGGGTTGCTGAATAGCTACATGAGTATCTATATGGGTTATTGATTTGTTGTCTGAGTATCTGTATGCGTCCCTGAGTGTCTGTATGGGTGGGTGGGGGGTGTATGACACTGTGCATAGATGTTTGAGTGGGTGATTCACTGGTTGTATGGATTCAAAAGCGCATCTGGGAAGGGCTCTATGGATGAGTTACTGTGTGTATGGGTGTGTTGGTGAGTAAATGAATGTCTCAGTGGTATATGTGTGACTAGCTACATATGTTTTAAGGCACTATATGTGAGTGTTGGACTATATAAATGACTATACATGAGAGTAAGTTATTTGAAGAGTTTGTGTATAAATGAGTGTCTGCTTGTATCACTAATTGTATAAGACAGTAAATATGTGTCAGTATCTCTATAAATAAGTAATATGGTGTGTCGGTAAATAACGGACTTGGTGTGTATAACTGTATACATGAGTAAATGGATATGTGATTGATTCTTTGCATTACTGACTAGGTGTGTGACTAACTCTATGGATGAGCGTCCGAGTGTGACTGCATGTATAGATGTATGAGTGCATATTATACTACTGTATTGATGAGTAACTACATGTATAAGTGACTGGATGTGTGTGTAGCCCTAGCAAACAGTGAGTGGTATGTAGTATATGGCATTGTTGTGTATATAGTTTCAAAAATTGTAGTCTGCATTTTAGAATGGGTTTATCAAAGTTTATATTAGGGCATCAGTATGTGCATCAGATTATCACGTGGATGATGTCATCAGTGATTTCATCAGTGATGTCATTTGAGATGTCATCAGTGATGTCACTGACCATGTCATGAGTGATGTAATATTTGACATCATCAGCAGTGCATTTCGAGCGCGCGAGTTATAGTTAGCTCAACTAACTATAACAGGCGAAATTCTCTGGTTTTATATGATTCAAATATCCAACTAACTATAACGTCCCTGAACCCTATGGTTTTTTTAGTGAATTTCAAAGGTTTTTAAATGGTAATTCCTAACTATAACGTCTGTAAAACCTATGTTTTTTTCAGTGAATTTCGAAGGTGTTTTAAATGTTAATTTCATATTTTAATGTTTATAAAACCTATATTTTTACTATTTTTTTGTAATATTTTGCAACTCTATAATACTTCTTTTTTTTTACTTTAAAAATTAAGTAATGTTTTATATCTTCCCCCAAAAATATGCATATCTATTTATTTTTTTGAGAAAACTGCACTCCCATACCGGTAGTGTACCACGCTCCATCACCACGCGAATCCTATCTGCCATATTGCTAAACTCGTAAAGGATGCGCATTTCGTATCCGACAGATTCGTGGCACCGCGTCCCCGTAACATCATATACGTATGAGTTCGCGCCAGCTGCTACATAGGTATCCGACGGGTATGCGGTACCAAGCCATGCATTACGTCATGTACGTATGAGGTCGCACCCGCTGCGCATTGCATATGCGACGAGTGCACGATGCCGGGCCCTGTGTTACATCATAGACGTATGGTGTTGCGCCGGGTATGCCATTCCCTTGTTTTTTTTTTATGTCTCAAAATATATCTAAATAACTTTAAACTGTATATAAGAGCAAGCGATAATCTAAAATATTTTAAACATTGATATATTTCTAACTGTAGTAAACTTATATTATGATAAATGTATTTTCTCAAAATCTTGTTGGGGGCGGCCGCCTTGCGCCCTCGATCCGCGATTGCCATGTCACCTTAAAAAAACAGTTGGAGGACCCCACCCATTTTAGCGTTTGATGAGACACACCCCTTCTGCTTAGAGAGCTTTTTTGAAAAGTTTTTTTGCTGTGTACACATATCTTCTACTACACACAACATGCAACGATCATCTTGATCAATATTCATGGTCTCTACATTAGCCTTCCACGTGTGATCGCCATGCATCTCAAACATTACATCCAAAATCAAAAGTGTGTTACACGATGCCCCTGGTGTGTGTGTGTGCACATTATTGTGCTGCCTTTCGGTCTGGGTATTGCTGGCTTGAAGGGGTATCATCAGCCATGGGCAGAGAGCACATCCTAGATCACATGTGACAAACAGTAAACAGTAATGTGTACATTTGTATTGCTGTATTCTCTGTTGTCAGGCTTTACCAGTATAGTAGTGTGTCATATCTGAGACTTTCAGATTCACGTTTGGCATGCATTGCTTAACAATAATGAACATTATCACTATTTATGACATAGCCTCACTGCTGATTCTCCCTCCATCCGAGCACATCCACATGGGTGCGCTTCGCGATAGCAACACTTTCAATAATACCGCACACCATTCACATAAGTGTCTGCGCATATCAACAACCTTGACAACGACATGTGATGTTGGCCATCCAATGTTTTCGAACAGCATCTTATTAGCGATAGTTGTCGCCCTCCCGGTACATGCTACATTAATGTAAATTGCGCATTCTGCAAAGTCAAAACTGCAACAGAAACACATATAAGTACACTTCCTGGCCAGGCATGAACTGAACAACGCCCAGGTCCCCGGAACTATTATTCACACCCCTACGCTCGCCTGATGTACGCAAGCCCAGCCCACTTTGCGTATGTATAAATAGGATAACGACGACGCCACATATCCCATTTCTTCTACACTGCCTCAGGTGATATGGCCGCATCCACCTCGCATATCACAATGCGCAATAAAGAAAAGGGATTCATGAGGCGTACACCATCGTCGCAATCAACACTGCACCTGAATCGTGAACACTGCTGCCTGTCGTGTTTGGACACACAACAATGACAGCAGGTGAGCAGTGGGGCCTGGATGCACAGGGGCTGCAATTGAGCGCGATGCTGCGGGAGGAGTGGGGGGCATCAGCCTGGGTACGCAGGTACAATCAAAAGATATTGCCCTGCTTAATAATGTGTTCTCTGACCTCATTCAGTCACATGTCTGTCTCATTATAAGGACCTGCTGGACTGTACTGTAGGCCTGAGCCAGCGGGCAGCGCTGCCCTACAGACACGTGGCGTTGGCTTTTGGGGCACTGTAGTGAGCTGATTACTAAGTGTACATGCACACAGGCTTGCGCCACTGCATTACACACGCACATTATACTTCTAGCATGCGCTCTGTTCCTTTGTATGTGAACGTTGGCATAACATATTATTATTTAACCTTGTGTATTCTCGTGCACTCCAACTCCTCTTTGAACCACGATTACCACTAACAGTTCGAAGATCGTACTTCAAGAAGGAAGGATGCACTCAACTGGTGTTCTCTATTAACGCTGAAAGAAACCTTCATTTACCTCAAGACATTTCCAACATTATATTTTTTCCCTCTTTTCAGACACTGGGTTAGTGGAGCCAAAATGGGCGGAGCGGGTGCTCACCCCGTGATGATGCCCTGGGCAGTCTGAAGCCTTCCACCGTGGTATCAAGACACCGTCCCCGACCGGAGACCTGCTGGGCCACCCTGATAGTGGCACCCCGGAGTTGGAGTTCGCACCGGCACGTCCTTGGACACACCGGTTGTGGCAGGTGAGCAGTCAAGCCTTGGCGAGCAGGAGCTGCAATTGAGCACAGTGCAGGGGAAGGGGCTGGGGTACAGCAGCCTGGGTGCACAGGTGCAGGCAAGCGATGTTGCCATAGATAATAATGTAATCTCTGGCCTCATTCATATCTCTGTTTCATTTTAAGGACTTGCTGCACTGCACTCTTTCTCGCGGACTCCAGCGTCCCAGACACACGGGTGACGGGAGGTGAACAGTGAGGGCTGGGTGCAGTAGGCCGGCGCTGTGCCTCCTCCTCCCTCTGTTCTTTTCACTCTCCCTCCCCTTCTCCCTTCCAACCACTCGCTCTCTGTCCTATTCTCACTTTCCTCCGTTCATTCTCACTACCTTTCTTTTTCTCTTAGACATGGCACACATACTTATGTTTTTTTTTTGACAACACTTGTCTGTAGTTTATTGTGAAAATCGGCGGTTGATAGTAGGTTATAAGGGAAATTTTGTTCAATTTTCCGGTGCACCTACCAAATATAAACCAACACACTATTAGACAAATGAAGCCTGGGTAATTGCACAACCGCAAGAGTTCTATGAGTGTATCACTTTATAACACCATGAGTACTGCCCGTGTGATTTCAGAACCAATAAGGCACTGCCTAGGACCACCGAGGCTTCAAGGACTGGCGAGGCCCACCCTCCATATTTAAAGAAAGCCCCGAAGGTTGCCGATCCCCGGTCTTGAGTTGGCCTCGAAGCCCACCGAACAATTCGTAAACAATACCCGGGGAGGTGTCGATCCCCTAGTCTGCGAAACGTCTCAGTACCCTCCCGCGCCTAATTTACATGTGAGATTAAGATCCCCAGTGCTGCAGAGACCCCGCAATATAATAATAGGATTGGCCCCGGAACATTACCCACCAGTATGCTCATTTAAATGAATAGGTGAGACCCCGCTTCATTATTTTTCCTCCATTTTTACCATCCGGTTCCGCTTTATTGAAAGGATACGAGGTTTTCCTTCTCTTGCTTCAACGAGGCAAACAAGAATTTACTATCACAGGGTGCAAGCAATGCTCCCGGCCTTTAATAGCAAACATGAATGTCCCGCACTTGCACACCCCGGGACATTGTATGACCTGCGCCTGGGAGGTGGCGCTCCATGGGACCATGATGCTTTGTTTAATGCATAACTACAGAATTAGTATAAACGCATACTAACACTACTTGCACACGTGTGGTACAGCAACCAGAGTGTAGTGAAGAGGCAGAGGAAGCCCAAAATCAAAAAAATATAAATCCTACCACAGGTAGGATCACATAGTTCAATCAGCAGACGACCCTGGGATGAGTAGAAACAGATTCACCAAGAAAACGGGTCTTCAGCACACGACCCTGGGATGAGTAGAAACAGATTCATCAAGAAAACGTGTCTTCAGCACAACGCAAGCAAGCACAAAATCTTTTGACCTTTTCCCACTCGTCGCCAAAGTTATATAGTGAACAGGAAGACAGCAGTGGATCCGATAAGTAGATTTATTGCAGGAAAAGAAGACAGCTTAAAAGCCACCAACAGGACCAGACACCAAGGCATCCGTCTTCTCCAGCACCGTGTAAAAACTCCCCAAGATTCCCCTCATGACAGCCCTACATTCTAACATTACATACTTACATTATACTATCATTACATACTAACATTGTACTATGACTTACATTGAAATAGTACACAGAACACATCACTTTACAGCAATGAGCTCACGGTTTAATCCCCGAGGCTTCAAACCAGTAGGGGTGAGTAGTTCGCTTCCCACTCCCTGTATAGTATAAACGCATATTAACACTACTTACAGTTATACTACAGCGGCCAGTATGCTACAGCGCCCACAGCCCATCACTTTACAACAATCAGCTCGGTTTGATCCCCGAGTCTTCACACCGGTAGGCGTAGTACTTCGCTTCCCACTTCCGGTACAGTATAAACGCACGGTAGAGCTCAGTAGTTTGCTTCCCACTCCCTGTATGGTATAAACGCCTACTAACACTACTTCCACAGGTATCCTACAAACACCAGAGCACATCACTTTACAGCAATGACCTCCCGGTTTAGGCTCTAGGTTTCATACCTGACTGTAGCACCATCTCATCTCAGCACCATGTCACTCTGAGCAACACCGCACTTTCAGACCGGTAGGTGTAACTACTTCGCTTCGCACTCCCCCACTGAGGTTACAGTGCTCCTATCTTCCTGTTTCCTACTCTTTTCACCCTTTTTCCCCCTTACTCGCTTCAATGGAATCACAAAATGGCGGCCAACACTTCCTAGTTGCAACCGCTCGCAGCGCTCACAACCAATAAGCAGCAAGCTCGTGCTCGTAACGCCACAGCCAATCAGAGGGCAGAATTCCCAAATATCGATATCTGTAAATTTTGATACATCTCCAGAACTACTGAACGGATTTAAACCAAATAAACAAAAGCGCGCTTTCTAGACCAAGACGCTTCTCCCTGCCGAATTTGGGGCAATTCTGTTCACCCGTTCGACTTGTAGCCTTGTCTAAAGTTTCCTATGGAAATTAACATGGAGGAAACATGTTTTGGGACCCCCCTTTTTTCTCAGCCCCCCCTTAACGAATCACTCCCAAACTACCCACATAGGAGCTGATAGGAACAAAGAATTCGTTTGGAAAATTTCATGAAGATTCATCAAACTACGGTAAAGTTATAAGCAAAACAAAAAATGCTTTTCCTATGGAAACTTGGTCCTAACTATAACTACCTATACACATATATATCTTGAGATCGCCAACACTTCTCACGTTTCACAGCAAGTCATCCATGGCACCATAAAGCAATCAGGTCTGTACAATTCTTCTTTTTCCAATGTATATTTTATTTCACCATTTCGTGCAGAGGTAAGGACGGTCTACGCGTTTCGGCGCTATGCCTTCAACTGGACCATAGAGTCCGGCTGTCTAGATCGCCATTTTAAAGTGCTAGGTGCTCATTTAGATCTCTTGTTTATTTCTACCCTTGTGCATTATCTAGACTGCTAACCCACTATCTTTACTAGTGGCTATATTTTTCCGGCATTTTTGTTTTGTTTTTCATTTCAGTGTAAAGTACATTCATAAATATTATGCACACTTTTTGTCTTTTCGGAGCTTGAAGTCATCATTATATACACATTAAAAACAACCAATTAGTGCAAAGAAATGCTGTATGTTATAGGACAGGTTGGAATAGAAAAGACTGTAAAAACATTTAATTTCTCATGTTTTCACTTATTGTGAACTGTAAAGTACATTCATGTTCTCTTTTTACTTAATATCATACAGTACAGTCATGGAAGTGCAATTCGATTATTTAAAAATAATATGTAGATATAAAGTGCCGATGCAGAAGGCCAATTTTTAAGGTTCTAGAGTTAAAGACCTTAAAATTATAGTTATGATGTTATAATACATTATTACTCAAGGGGATGTTGAATAGATCTTTGTTTAGAATGGGAATTAGTTGAGTAAGACCATGATTTCATCAGAGAGGTATTAATCTGTTTCTAGACAGTTAAAGTGCAAGTGCTAGGGATATATATATATTGCTACCACTCTATTGTACCTTTGAATAGATAAGATTCAAGTTGAGGCAACCACTCCCTTGTAGGCATTATGGGTAACTCCCTTATTGGATCCAATCACAGGTGGGGTTAACTTTGGGCATCAGACAGCAGATTCACTCATTGCTTAGCTGTGGGTATTCATATATTTTGCCCACGTGATATATATTCCATCATACAGTATTGGAAGTTCGAAGGGACCCTTTTTATTCTGTTCTATATAGAACTCTGACAGATGATTTTTAGCATCCTGATGAAACCCACTGAAATGTACTTCAATGGATCGAAACATTAATACTAATAGACCAAGACTACTATTGTTACAATACACATACCTCAGAGGATTTAATTGACTGTTGTCATATATCAGTGAGATGAAGCTCTGAAACCTATTAACATAATTTGTATTATTTTTAAATATTTTTTCACATCATGGAGCACTGTGCCATTTGCACTATAGAAGTTTTCTATACTTATAGTAAAAGATATTTTGCAAATACCCTTGGATTTTATGCACTAATAATTTGTTTCCCTCCTTATTTGTCTACATTGAGATCGTATTATTTAACAAATTCATTTTACACATGAAACAGGGTTTTTTAAGGATTATTTCTGATAAATACACTTTATTAATTCAGTGTTTTCTTATTCTATACACTACCCCTGCTCCAATTGGGCGCAAGGGTTAGTTCTATTTATCCTTACTAGAAATTGTGCAAGTGCACCTTTTCAATTGCAGGTGGTCCAAAGAACTCCACAAGGAACACCTTTCAGGTTTCCCTCCAGTGTATGCACTAACTCACTGAGTTTTAGAATGCACTGGAGACATCACCTTTTTTGCCTTGGGTTATATGAAATGAATTTGCTCAACATGATACAATTACGGTGCACTGAATGAAGTTGGGGTAGTGAGCGCTAGGTTGCAGCCTGTATCTGCTGAAATCCTCTCAAAGGTGGATAGCCTTTGGACACAGTCACGGTGAAGCCATTGGATTTTGGTCGGAAAAGCTCCAAGCAGTAGAAATACAAATTTCATGGTTGCCAAAGTGCTCCCGTAAGGCGGATACTTTTTGTGCATTCTCCCAGTCAAGATTTCTATCTTTGGACTTAGGGGCCGACTTAGTGTTTGGGAGATGGAGTTTATTCCATTGGGATGGCAAATGGCATTATCTCTGCCATCCCCAGGTACCCTCATCCGCTTACTCTTGCACACTCCCTAATCAATGAAGAAAAAGTTTCCAAAAGTAAACCTTCCCACTTCTGCAGCACATCCTGGTTGTCTTTCTGTAAACTATCCCACTGAGCACTATTGTAAGTAAAAAACAAAATAGTGCAGCCTTTCTGTTCTTGCAGGTGGCCAATGTGCCAATTTTTTAGGAAATGAGCAGCCCCCTCCTATATAACTACACCAAACTGTTTGTATTCCAGTTCCCTGTTACAGTGGGCTGATGCTAAGCAGGATATATACACAAAAGGCTTCTCTTCCCCAGATTTCCCTTCACACTAGGAATGAGTAGCCCTCACCATGGTCCTTATCAAGTTAATGAAGTTGTTGAATCCTTTCCCAGATGCCGTTCTTGAGCTGATGTATCACATGCCAAATTGCAAAAAAGTCTATGCTGTTGCTTCTTCTCTGGAAACAGTTTCACACCTCATTAGGGGAAAGCACTAACAGGCCAGCTGCTGGCAGACTAATGCTAATTAACCTACTGGAGGTTCAGGGATATGACCCAATGTCTAATTTTTTTTAAGTCATGTTCCCTAAATATGTTTTTAATATCTGGCTTCACCACTGAATTGGATTTTTAATACATCTTAAAAATAGTGTTTGAATGAATCCAGGTAGCTGTCCCAAGCCAAAGATACCAGAGATATGATTTTATTCAAAACCTTAGCTTTTTTCAAATGCCAGCTATAGTTCCTTAAAGTGAAAATAACTTTTGGGGACTAATTACAGGAACTATATGCTAACATTAAATTCTTGCATTTACCACTTTTAAATACTAGACACCCTACCTTGTTGGCGACAAGGCCAACTCAGGTTGACTTATTATTTTTTTTTAAAGGTTTATTTTAACAGGGTCGATTGCAGGGTTGAAACATCCGCAGTAGTCAAGCTACACAGATAACCCTGAAGCAATGTTCTCTTTGTTACTCTAGTGTATGGCACAATAAGTGGTGCTGTCCACAGGTGACTTTTAACTTTCATGCCATTGGTGTATTTGTCTGCACCAAATTCTCCAGTGGCCAATTAGGACTTAGACAATTTTAACATGTTTCATAGAACATAGAATGGAGTCTGGACATCAGTGCCCCAGTATGCAGAGTTAAAAAAACAGCAATATCAGTCAGCAAAAGATGAGGATGATGATGCAAACCGAGACACTTTCTCACAGTTTTGTACTGGAAATATTTCTTTGCAGTACACATTCTGATGCCTAGCCAATTTCTTTACTATTCCACAGATTGGTTGTGTGTTATACTGTGCAGGGCACATGCAATGTGTGGATTATTTTGAGAAATTAAAACATCTCCAATTTGCGGCTTCAATGAGATGTTATTTTTTTACATAGAGTTTGGTCTGACCATCTTAGTAGACCTGGCTTTGTGTTAAAAACTATGGGTACTTACACTGTAATGCCCAAATACCACCCATGTAATGCCCCCTTGATGCAAGTTGGTGTAAAAGCAGCGCAAAGCGCAATTTGGGCTTAGGAAAGGACACATTTCCAGCGCAGACTAGCTTTGGCACTAGAAAATAAATACCTTCCGAGACTTTGTGACTCATTGCGTTTCTTTGCATGACATTGTGCAAGCAAAGCACAAAGTCTTAGTAAATCTGCCCCTAGGTTGTAAACAGCCACACCATACAGCAACAACACATTTGGAGTGCATAGAACTTTTCTACTGGTCAGATCACTAGACCACATGGATTGTACCGAGCTATTGCACAGCTATTACACGTTAGTTTATACAGAGCCACAAAACATCTTATTGTATTGAACAACAGGTTGTACAGACGTTGTGAGGTAATTGTTGACATTACGTAGCTGAAAAAGAAACTAGTCACTTAAGACATTTTTGTCGAGGTTCTATAACATCCATATTCAGCTTTCTACAGACAGAGTTTGACCCAAATCTCTTGAGGGTATTTGTTTGTTCATTCACACCTTTTGATGGCTTTGATGAAGTTCCAGATTCACCTGAATGCTAACCCTAACTAACTTCCTTGCCTTTCTTTTCTGCTCATTAATCATTATACTGCACACCCTAATCTCAACATCACTGCTCTCCCTATGATAAATGTCCTTAACACTAGCTTGCCCTACACCTAGGCACATGGAGATCATGCCACCTGTGAATGATTCTCCAATCTAGTCAGTAAGGAGTCCTCCAGCAGTGTCTGTCTACTGCTGAACACTAAAGAACTTCACAGAGAGATTATAGCCCTGGATCTATTATTAAATACCATCCATGACAATGGTGTCTAAACTTCAAAACTAGTGTAATGGTCTCCTTAACTTACCCAACCATATCCCTTATCCTCATCTCACAACATATGAGCCCGTCATCCTCCCATGTCCATAGTCCAACCCTGAAACAACATGATCACAGCCTTAAATAAATCCTCTATAACTCTGAGCAAAAGCAGCAAAACTGTATCTCTCTTTGACCTCATTAATTAAGCCCTCCATATTCTGGAAAACCTCCAGCAGGACTCACCCTTCACCCTGCCTGGCTACCTTGAAAACTGAATTCATCCTCTCCACCAGCCTCACTCAATACCTAGCACACTTCCACTGTATTCCGTTCCCAATTCTCACCATTTCCAAACGTAGATTCTACTAACGGTCATTCAACAAAAGTCCCAAACAGACTGATCTTTGTCAATAGCAACTATAATATTCCTCTCTTTGATGAAACTCGCCTCATAAAAGGTGCTTTGAACTCATTAGACATTTCCGCTCATTTACTTGACTAAGAGCGGGTATACTCACAATCACATAAACCTGGTTCTACCCGCCCCAAAGCCACATTTTAATCTCTTTCTGCCAACTGGATATACCATCCATTACATTGACTGACCTAAACAAATGTAGGGTGCTGTAGCTCATACTACATAGATGCATACTGATTAACATCCTCTACTCTGACACTCCATGTTCTCACAATAGCTACAAAGATATTCATCTCACACAACTACCAGAATACTTATGATATATCACCCAAGAAACCAGGCAGAAAACAACTTGCTAATAGAACTTTTTCCCTTCATGACTTTTCAGCTCCTGTCATTTACTAGTACATTTTGTAGGCAACTTTAACCCCCTGCTGGAACAATCTGAAGTGCACCTTCACCTTTCATTTCAAATATTTTCATGTAGAAAATGACATAATGACATTGCATTTTGCCATCATACATCAAAGGATCTATTCTAGACCTAGTCATGTCCAGTAACAACCATATCCAACTTTATGAACCCTGCACTGTCAACTGATCAGAGCACTGCCTCAGCCTCTTCACCATCAAAACTTCTCATCAGCATCAAAGAGAAGTGAGCCTAAAACTCTGACCAATATCTGGTAGATTAAGAATATTGCAAAACAAAGATGATGGATGGAATGCTGAACAGTGTCAAACATTCACACCCAGTCCAGTCTGGGACTAAATACATTGTTTTTTTGCTCGCTTGAGCATTCCAGTTTTGACCTAGCCATAAGCAAATTAGTTTGACCCTGCTCCTCATGGGAACAGTCCAGCCTGAATTGCCAGGCCAGGTCCTCCCTGAACCGGAAAACAAGCATCCAGGGACCTGTTTAAGGGTATCCCCCCTGATCAGCCAGGCTAGCTTGAATCCTGTGGTGTAGCGAAAACAGGACCCGCACCGGGGTATACTCTTGCCACTCAGGGCAAAAATTACAAAACAAAGATGGTGGACGCAATGCTGAACAGTGTCAAACATTCACACCCAGTTCAGTCTGGAACTAAATCCATCATTGTTTTGCTCGCCACACCTTTACAGTTAGGACCTAGCCATATGCAAATCAATATGGACCCTGCTCAACACTCCAGTCCTATCTTCCAGGCCAGGTTCTCCCTGGATCGGAAAACAAGTATCTTGGGGCCAGTTTTGGGGCATAACCCCTCATCAGCCAGGCTAGCTTGAATCCGGTGGCATAGCGAGCATGGGACCTACGTCTGGGTATACCTTTTGAAAATTGAAAAAGAAAGATGATGGCCTTAACTTGGATCTGTGACTGAGGGTGAATGTTTGACAATGTTCAGCATTCTGTCCATCATCGTTTTGTGAGATTAAGGATATTGACCACAACATAATTAATTGTATGTTTTAATTTCTGCAGCTGGATCATGAAAATTACTTTACATAGAAAATCCAGAAACTCTGAGACATCCTGAAACACAACCTATCACATTTCCTGAAAATGCAATGCTGCATTTTGGACCCCTTTCAAACCTGTTTAAAAGTTCAACTACTAATATTCCTCAAAAATCACTAAACCCTCATCTTCTAAATTATTTCTCTTTCTTTGCTAAACACCATGCAGATGTTATCTATGTTCTCTGTCTAAAATTCATAAGTTTCTCCTTCAAGCAATGTATCTTCCAAAAAGACCTAACATTTAAAAATATCCATCCTCATTAAATAATGCAAATCAATGCAAGGACTGTCAACCCATTACTGGCCTATCATTTATGGCTACGTTTATGGACAGAAGTGTGTCCTTTCAACTAGATAACTTAAAACCTGAAAAGCCTTTACATTTCCTTCAACATTTCTAATCTAGGTTCAGATATTGACACAGTACTGGAGCCTCCATGCTAATAATCACAGGTAACACCTTCATCTCTTCTGTGTAAGGAATTATTGCATGGTGGTGCTCCTTCATCTCTTTGCAACCTTCAATGCCATAGACCATAACATTCTCCTATGAACCCTAAGTGAGTAGGCATTCCAGACAGGGTACTACATTGGCTTAGATGCTAGCTATCAAACAGATCCTAATGTATCAAAGAAGAATACTCCATTTCAGCCCATGTAACTGTGTCCCATCAAGTACCAGTATTCTCCATTTTTGCCCTCATACTTTTTCACCTTTATGTTGAACGCTTTTAAGAGATTTTCTGTAACCACAATAGCACATTTCATTAATATGCTGCTGATACTCAACTCAATCTCAGAATCAGCAGCACTGAATGTGTAGGCACCTTTTCCACTTGTCTCTAAGAGACAGACCCTGTTTTGGCTAGATGTGGAAAACAGGGTGTAAAAAGCCTTTGAGAATTGAAATTATGTCCACCCATTGGAAGTTAAACCCTAAGTATTCCACATTAAGAAGCATGGATCATTGTTTAGTGGGTTTCTTTCCTTCCAGGCACGCAGCTGATTACAAGCTGTTGTAACTGTACTACAAGTCAACTGGGAAAGGAAACATTTTTTTATGTAGTAGTAGTAGTAGTAGCAAAGGAAGCTGTGTCAGTCCTGATTATCATCAAACTCTGCTTCTGGGGTAATCTGGTATGTTGACATTTTTGTCTCTTTGGGGTAGCATGAGATCTATCTGTCTCAGATCACTGGGTTATGTAGATCATGAATCCTGATGAATGCATAAAAGTCTAGGGGGCTCCATAGAAATATGGCTTGAAAATGATGCAGTGTCCCTTGAATCCTGATTGATGCATGGCTTCATAAGACATGATTTATTGTGTAAGCAGGCCATTTGCCAGTCTTGCACTCAGAGGTCACACTTGGATTCTACATGATTATTTTTGTGACACACAAACCCTGATGTAGATGATTCTGGACTCCCTCATGTCAGTGAATCTGTGTGACATCTGTCATCATCATCCAAATGCAGAGAATCACTGGTGATTTCTCTGGTTCACTATATTAGGGCAGCAATTTTAGTTCACTATTCTACACTTTGGTCTGAAAGCTACCTTTGAGATGTTTGCAAAGATGTTGGCATCTCGTGTGGGTGTACTACATACAGAAGGGACCAAAATCCATCCTTAATAGCAAACCTGGTTGATTGAGCTTTCTTCGTCCAATCAGTTACACACCAAGTGCAACACAGTCTCCAACAGGTTTTGAGCAGGTGCAGCATTCTCCTCAATGGCAATTAATTGAGCTTCCTTTAGCCAATTAGTTAGACAACACATGCTACAGAGTCTTTGATAGGTGCCGCTCAAGTGTGGCACTGTCCTCAATGGCAAGAAGGCCCATCTTGTGCATACAGAGTTCCTTAAGTTAACTTGGAGGCTATTTTACAAAACCCTGGGAATGGTGTTCCTCCTGGAGTGTTGGATTCAAGTGTTGCCACTGTGGTTCCAAAATGCTCTGGTGCAGGTGTAGCTTTTGGTTTCCACTTTCGTCCTGGTACCTTGGGTCGGACATACTCAAAGCTGCTTATATCCAGCAATCTGTCTCAGCGAAGCTTAGACTCAGAATATTTTAGGTGACAACTCCTGCCGCCAAGTAAATCTTTAAATTGCTTTATCGGGGATTTCCAATCACAAATATGAGAAAAAGAGTCTCCTTAATCCCTTCTATTTCATTAGTCATCAATGCAGAAGCGTGCAGAGGAGGCTAGGATCCACGGTGTGTCAGATGGAGACTACTAGAAGCTGGAAGGAGCTTGAAGTAATCTGATATGGCATGAGAGCATCATCACATCAAGTCGAGGAAAAGGAGATGTTCTTTTCTGCGATCCAACCAGAATTGAGCCTAAAGATAAGGTTGTGGTCAAACAAGCAATTTATGCACTTTTTAACTCAGAAAGAATGGGAAGGGAATTACTTAAATCCACCGTTGTCACATACATGGGGAATGACCTGTGTCGGCAACCACTTCCACCCTACCTCACTCTCCCCATGTCCAATTGGGAAAGATCCTTGCTTTTTCGTTTAAGGGCAGGGTCTATAAAATTTCTGCTTGCCTTCCCTTTGGGTTATCACCACACAATACAATATAACCCATGCCCGTGCGATGGCATTAGTACACAGAATGATTTGCACTTCCTATTCTTCTGCAAATTTTATCTAAAATATATTAACTGGTTTTTAACTCCCTATTTTAGAAAACAAAGACCCCTTTCCTTGGGGGAGTCCTGTTCAATGTTATTTTCCCTGGATACAGATGAATTAATTTTTCGCACTAGCACTTTCTTGAGATTGATAGTACGTGTACGTAAAATGATGGAAAATCCCTGAAAATTGTCTTATGAGAGTTGTACTTTGAATTACTGTGAAAATGAACTTCTCTTATTGTAGTATTTTTATGGATTGTATTTTGATTTATTGTGTAAATGAATTGTTTTTATTGTTGTACTTTTATGGATTTTATGAAACCCGAATAAAGATCTTTTGATTGATTGATTGATTGAGATGTTCATATACCAGCAATATTGTTGCAAGGTGTTTGTTAGTCATAAAGGCCTTCTGATACTGGCAGCCAAAATCTTCCTATTGTCAGAAAAGAAAGCTCACTGACTGAGTGTGGTCACTCAGAGGTTTGGACAATCAGAGGTTTAAACAACTCTGTTGTATGTTCTAGTCCAATCTGGAATACCATTTCTCACTTGTCCCATTGTTCTCAAAAGTAGTGATCATGGTTCAGAGGGAGAGACTGGGACCAACTTTCAGTGGTAGAGTTTGGAGGGGGTTTTAGTACTGTATACTTAGTTCCCTATGGTAGCATGTCTGTGGGTCCCATGGCAGCCTTTGAGTCAGACTTTTGTCACTCGAAACCAGCAGTTTGGGAATTGAAATGTTGGGTCTCAAGCATCAGGGAAGGTCCAGGATGGCAGTTGCAGCTGTTTATCACTCTAAATGGTTATTTACAATTCAGGCATGTATACACATGCAAAAATTGTTTCAAAGAGTTTGACTGTTGCAGTCCTAATTGTCCCTTGGGTGGCTACACATGCTTTTCACCTTCTTTAGGGTTGGGGGAGCTTAGCGTAATTCAGCCTCTGATTTCCAAATCACTGAAAGAGTACATACTGTTACCTCCACCTACAAAGGCGGTAGTACCATCCTGGGATTTAACTTTGGTGATGTGGGTGCTCCAGATCTACAGATGAGCAGGTAATATTATTGGGTGGTGTTTCTGAGGTAGCGGCTGTCCAGATTTGCAGGGCTGGACGTCAAGCAGTTGTTATAGGTATATTGGTAAACAATGAGGAATTGGCATCTTGTAACTCATTGTTTTTGCACTTTTGACCCAGAGATGACTGGGAAGAAGTCTGCTAGATCCATATTCAACAGATGGGTCCCTGATTGCTAGGGCTTAGAATGAGCCAGGGAAGCAGTTAGAAGTTGCGTGATTTAGTTCAAACGTGTTCAAAAGAAAGTTTTGGCTTCGTGGTCATTGGGAGTGGGGCTTCCTTTGGGTGGATGCATATCAAGTATTGTCCTGGGCATCTTTACCAGCCTTTAGACACATTAAAGGTTACTGTTGGAAAAGGAAGCTTCAGTAACTGTGAGGAGGTCAGTGGTAGCTTGAGATCATACGCGATACTTCTGTGTGTGTGCAGAACAAACCTATGGGTGCGACACCGTGACCTCTTGTGTGGTGTGTTTTGGTATTTTGGGATATTCTTTGTCCTTCTCCCATGGTTGCTTTGGGCAGTATCATGAGGAGGTGCACATAAAGGGAGATGTCTGAGTGGGGATAGACATTTTGGGTTGATAATATAAAGTAAATCACATTTAGGATACTGAAGCAGGGACTTCAAAAATGTCTTCTTGGCTACAGAATACCTCATTGTTGTGGAATATAAGTGGGAAGGGATGAGAATGAGCAAAAGTGAATACCATAAGTAAATGTCACATCCATGCCAAGACTTTTGACATATAATTATACTGAAATGTGCTGCTTTAAGTGGAAATATTACATTTATGACCAGCTGAGAGAGAGAGAGAGAGAGAGAGAGAGAGACATAGAGAGAGAGACAGAGAGACAGAGAGACAGAGGTGTTCAGGCGTTATGCTTCTGTAATGGAGTTAGCATTCACATACTTTCTTAGAAGGCTTGTTAGAAATAAACTGTCTTCACAGAAACTATGGAATTAAGGCATTTGCTGTAACATCCTGTAAGCATCTTATTAACAGTATCATTGTTTTAAAAATGGGTCAGCAAATCTTACAGCCCTCATCTCATTACAAAGAAGTATTGCATGAGACCCATTATCTTCAGGCAAATTTGAATACAGCCAAATGGAAAGATTTACAGCCTAGCAGATACATTCTAAACAAATAATTCAGAAGAAGTCTTATTGCAAGCTTCCTTTTTGTAATTCGTATGTTTTCAAAATGTACACAGGAAATTTGTCTGTAAAGCAGGTAACAACAAAAAGATATGGTACCGGAATATCATTCTGTAATATCGTTTGACAAAAATATAGTGTCCTAAGTGTTATTTACAAAAAAATCACTTCATTGGATTTAGTAATAGAAAATATATACTGCCTGGAACAATATGTTTTAAATAATATTTAGGCCACAATATATGTATGTCAGATCATACTTTTCTTACCAATATTCTGACATGTACCCAAACAAAAATACATCAAAAAGACAACATCATCAAAGCCTAGGCTTTGATTATAAAGAGTGTGTTAATCCTGCTCCAGGTATAAACTCAAGTTTTTTCCAAACGGGTTTTGAACAGATTGCGCCTGATTCAAGTGTTTGTCCTCTCGACATGTTACAGGTAAAACCTACACAAAGGTGGAATGTCAGGTAGAGAACATTCTCATATGTGCAAATCAAAATAATCGAAAGCACATACAAATAACTCATTACATAAAGAGTTTGGAAAGAATCTATAATATCCTATACATCAAGTGGGTATTATACAAATACATTTTACACACATTACATTTTTAAGCAAAGGAAGATTCATTGATTTCCCCAGAATCACACGATGTTGAGTGACGCTAGGAGTAGAGGTAGAGCCTGGGTCCCCAGGTTTCAAAGGCAGAAGCTTTAGCCTCCAGATCACATCTCATATTTCTACCTCATTGTAGAAATATGGACCTAGTAAATAAAAGCATACATGCCATAGCGCAACTAGCATTGCAAGGTTGTGCCATGTATTGCATGTTTCAGAGATATTGTTGCTCAGATTATGACACAACGGGATGCACACTCACGCACATACCTCACAGAGCCATCTGAGGTCTCATTTAGTGCATAGACTAAAAATGGACTACCCATGGCTAGCCAGATCTTGGGGCTCAGGAACTGACTTCACATAATTGTCAACAAGGACGAAGGTAGTATACATGGCTGTTCCATTTCTTTGATAGATAACAAAAGGGAACTCAGGTTATAACCTAATATAGGATAGAGTTGAAAACGGATTTTCAGTGTCATCCCTGGGGGATCCTGGAGAAGTTCTGAAGGTTGTCAATCACGGGAAGGAGCAGCTATGTTGAGAGAGTGTTCTCTAAAGGGAGGTGGCTGGCATTCTTTATGGTGCGAGCCGGCAAAGGGTTACCAGCTTGGAAGCTTTTCCTGAGAACAAAGGCCTCCGCAACTTGATATGATATGAAATAAGCAGAGTCTCAGGTCAAAAACCCGCTACTCTAGTAGAATTTAATGAGGATAGAGTTGGGGTCTGAAGTATGACAGATGACCCGGCTCACCAGCGTAAGTAAGGTTCAGGGGTTAACCCTATGATAAGACACTCTACGCACTAAGGTGACTTACATCACAGCTCATCTTTTAATCCGAACATAAGAAATATTCACCTGAGAAGTCTGAAGCTATGGAGGAGGATTTCACGACAGCATTGACCGGTGATGACAAGGATATGTCAGATTCCTGAATGACTGTGGATCAGGCAGACGAGACATCCATCTTTGATGACTGGTGAGGGACAGGAAGACAGCTTTGTGAGGAGGAAAATATGCAGTCATTAACTCTTTGTATGAATAGAACAGTACCTTTGTTTAGCATATTCCTACAGCGACCAATTTGGAAGCGTTTGAGGCAAATCCCTAATTAAACATTTTGTGCAGCCACATGTCATGGCTTCCACGGCTGTGATCATATCACGTGTTTTATAAACAGTGATGTTACAACTGAGTATGCCACAGCATAGCTTGCTTGTAAAGAGCTCCCTTAAACCTACATTGTGGAGAGGCAGGAACAGGAGTATAGAGAGTGAGAGCAGAGCAGGATGTACTCTGGCACACCTAGATTGTACAGTGTCTTGGCACAACAGGATACCACAGGGACCCACAACCTGAACTTAACAAAATCATGACCCAGGCGGACTGTAAGGAAACACAGAGCTGCACGGAACGAAAGACACCTGAACTCTAAAGAGCCATAAGGTAACCAGACTATATACAGTGTCAGAGCTGAGTTTTATAAGGCCACTGCAATCCTGAGTGTACACAGCCACTATCATTCTATGACCTACACATCAGACATGGCGTTATTTATTGCACAGTGCAACAGAACACCTTGATTGACAGACTCGTCGCATGCCTTGAGTTTCATTGGGGGCGCTACGAGAGGTACTAGATCTGATACGATTTTAGCAGCTTACACAGCAACCCCACACATTTTCCTACTCCCTGCTGACGAGAGGCAACTACCTCGAAACACGTGTCCAGGGATGGCACACGCCACGCATACTTGCATTCACACTCGAGCATAGGTGTATCCGCCGACGCTGACCTTCAGGGACCATTTTCATTGGGGGAACACGCCTGGTAGGTGTAGCAGTGTGCGACCAATCTGGTTTAACTTTATATTCAGGCTCCCTTGAGCCGGTGGAGTCGACGGACTCATGGTTACGCACCTGCGCGCTACGAGAGGTACTAGACCTGATACGATTTTAGCAGCTTACACAGCAACCCCACACATTTTCCTACTCCCTGCTGACGAGAGGCAACTACCTCGAAACACGTGTCCAGGGATGGCACACGCCACGCATACTTGCATTCACACTCGAGCATAGGTGTATCCGCCGACGCTGACCTTCAGGGACCATTTTCATTGGGGGAACACGCCTGGTAGGTGTAGCAGTGTGCGACCAATCTGGTTTAACTGTACACAGCCACTATCATTCTATGACCTACACATCAGACACGGCGTTATTTATTGCACAGTGCAACAGAACACCTTGATTGACAGACTCGTCGCGTGCCTTGAGTTTAGAGACCAGTAGCACACACCCCTCCCTCATTGCAGAGAGCCGCAGCACACCTGGGTTGTTCGGAGTCGAAGCACACACTCAGCTGAGCGCTAGGTCACGCCACACATTTTCTTTATTGTGGGTTCCATGGCTGCTCCACGCTTCGCGGCTCTTGTCACGCATCGCGGTGTTTGCATTGGGGAGACACAGAGTAATCCCATTGAATACACCGCATTGTATCGCGTACTCACAGCGCGCAGGCGCAGCGTGGGGGATGCTGGGGTTTGAGTGATGAAGAATGACAGTCAGCTGGCTGTAAAACTGCGAGAGCGAGGTCTTTATGTCCTGCCTGAATGGCAGATGATTAGATAGGGCCCGGATAGGCGCGAGCGCTCGGTTCTCCGGAGAGGGAGGGAGCCGCAGCAGAGAACGCACAGACCTCCCTCACGGGGTTACTTTTAAGAAAAGCATCTGTGAGCAGCGCTTATTCGCAGAGACAGACCTAGGAGAGAGGGTTAGCTTCTTCAGCACTACAGAAGAGGCAGGTTCGCGAACGGACCATCACCGAAAATCAAAGGCCAAACAGAGACCTGCAAAAGGCTGACGCCTGAGGTGTGGCAAGTAGGTGGAGAGGAGAATAAATTCATGGGTACCATTGGGGGCCCGCCCGGTAAGCGAGGGTGACATGATAAGTCGTAACACTAGGGGCCTCCATACTTTACTGTCCAGTGGGATGTATGTTTGGGTGCTCGCGCCTCACCTGAGGTCCCAGAATCCCTGGCGGGCAGTAAATGGACCAGCGATAACACCTGCAAAGCTAGAAACCATGATGCCAACACTATATACCATAAAATACTAATCCTGGTGTGCACTTAACACCGTGAAAGGAAAGGGAAGTCAACAAGTATGCCTTTGTTGTCTGTCGTTATGGTAAGAGGGATTGAAAAGACTCCCCACAACAGCTATAGAGACCCTGGTGCTTTGAACTGGATGCAGAACGGTAGTTCAAGGCAGCCAGCTGAGCGTCCTGTTGTGGAGGGGTTGCTGGGAGTTTCTTGGTATCACAACTGAAAATAGGGCAGTTGAAGTTGTTCTAGTCTAATATGAGGAATGTCCAGTCCTCATGTACAACTCAAGGTAATTCAGGCTACTCAGCGGTGGTTCAACAGTATACCTTTACATCTCCTTTGAGGCACAAAAACAAAGGGAAAGCCACTCCCTGAGGAAATGTATAAACCTTTCTCTCCTCAACATGACTGCCAGTGGTGAAACCCAGTCCTCTCAAAGGCTGGCTTCTGCAGCTCAGACCACTCTCCCCCATGGTGCAGGATTCTAGTCAAAATCTGGCTATATCAGAGCACCCGATGTCATAAGTCAATAATGGTCAATAGTCATGACTCCTTTCTCTGTCCACGTATTTTCTTGATAAGGACTGGGCCTCAATCACTCATCCTACCTACAGAGAGAGATACCCCATTGAGTCCTTCATGGATGGCAGCAGGAACTGCCCTAGAGAAATGTCCAGAGGAACAGAAGATCATGTAAAGGCATCCCACTGCCCCTGAAGCTGCTCGAGCCAGGAAAGAAACCGAATGTTGAACACGAGTCCAGGTGAGAACAAAGAGGTCTTTATGAGAGGTGTAAGCAAATAGAACTGATTCATACGCTACTCTTTGCTAAGGTGAGTATGCCAAGGTGAGTGCCATTGATAAGAGAGTAAACTTTTACACCCTGATCATCTATCTCTGATTAGTGTTCAGTTTAAGGCAGCTTCTTCTCATTCACGTGTCCATCACTGGTACACAGTCTCTGAACCGCAACAGTGAGACAGTCATACCCCAGTCATCTGGAGCAGCATCTCAGCATACAAACACGACTGGAAAGTGAATGAGCAGATTGACAGTGGCAGAAGTTGCACATGGAAATTAACATGTAGGGAATCTAGAGGTTCACATTCTAAATGGTATGGCATGAGAGGAAAGACCTCTATATGGTGAAATCAAGGCATGGCTTGGCAATTCGGGTTGGACTGTTCCCATGAGGCACAGGGTCAAGAATGATTTGCATATAGCTGTGTCTGAACTGGGGTGGCGAAGTGAGCTAAAGAACAACGATTATTCAACCTACATCTGTGACTGGGGGTGAGTGTCTGAAAAGTTTCAGCGCTCCGTCTATCATCTCCTTGTGTTTGCTTTGTTTGCCCTAAGTTGTCAGGGTTTGCCCAGACGTGGGTCCCTTGCTCACTTTGCCACTGGATTCAAGCTAGCCTAGCTGATGAGGGCTGTTAGTCCAAAACCGGTCCAAGGATGCTTGTTTCCGGTCCACGGAAGACATGGCTTGACAGTTTGAGCTGGACTGTTCCCATGAGGCACAGGGTCAAGACTGATTTGCATATATCTGTGTCTGAACTGGGGTGTTTAGTGAGCTAAAGAACGATGAGGGATTCAACCCAGATCTGTGACTGGGGGTGAGTGTCTGAAAACATCATCTCCTTGTGTTTGCTTTGTTCGCCCTAAGTTGGCAGGGTATGCCCAGACATGGGTCCCTTGCTCACTTTGCCACTGGATTCAAGCTAACCTGGCTGATGAAGGCTGTTAACCCGAAAACAGTCCCGGGATGCTTGTTTCCGGTTCAGGAAAGACATGGCTTAGCAGTTCGGGCTGGACTGTTCCCATGAGGCACAGGGACAAGACTGATTTGCATATAGATGTGTCTGAACTGGGGTGGCGAAGTGAGCTAAAGAACAATGATGGATTCAACCCAGATCTGTGACTGGGGGTGAGTGTCTGACAAGTTTCAGCGCTCTGTCCATCATCTCCTTGTGTTTGCTTTGTTGACCCCAAGTTGGTAGGGTATGGCCAGACGTGGGTCCCTTGCTCACTTTGCCACTGGATTCAAGCTACCCTGGCTGATGAGGGATGTTAGCCCGAAACTGGTCCAAGGATGCTTGTTTCCGGTCCACGGAAGACATGGCTTGACAGTTTGAGCTGGACTGTTCCCATGAGGCACAGGGTCAAGACTGATTTGCATATATCTGTGTCTGAACTGGGGTGTTTAGTGAGCTAAAGAATGATGAGGGATTCAACCCAGATCTGTGACTGGGGGTGAGTTTCTGAAAACATCATCTCCTTGTGTTTGCTTTGTTCGCCCTAAGTTGGCAGGGTATGCCCAGACATGGGTCCCTTGCTCACTTTGCCACTGGATTCAAGCTAGCCTGGCTGATGAGGGCTGTTAACCCGAAAACAGTCCCGGGATGCTTGTTTCCGGTTCAGGAAAGACATGGCTTAGCAGTTCGGGCTGGACTGTTCCCATGAGGCACAGGGACAAGACTGATTTGCATATAGATGTGTCTGAACTGGGGTGGCGAAATGAGCTAAAGAACAATGATGGATTCAACCCAGATCTGTGACTGGGGGTGAGTGTCTGACAAGTTTCAGCGCTCTGTCCATCATCTCCTTGTGTTTGCTTTGTTGACCCCAAGTTGGCAGGGTATGGCCAGACGTGGGTCCCTTGCTCACTTTGCCACTGGATTCAAGCTACCCTGGCTGATGAGGGATGTTAGCCCGAAACTGGTCCCACGTTGCTTGTGTCCGGTCCAGGGAAGACATGGCTTGGCAGTCTGGGCTGAACTGTTCCCATGAGGCACGGGTTCAAGACTGATTTGCATATAGCTGTGTCTGAACTGGGATGGCGAAGGGCTCTAAAGAATGATGATGGATTCAACCCAGATCTGTGACTGGGGGTGAGTGTCTGAAACGTTTCAGCGCTCTGTCCATCATCTCCTTGTGTTTGCTTTGTTCACCCTAAGTTGGCTGGGTATGCCCAGACGTGGGTTCCTTGCTCACTTTGCCACTGGATTCAAGTTACCCTGGCTGATGAGGGCTGTAAGACCGAAACTGGTCCCAGGATGCTTGTTTCCGGTCCAGGGAAGACATGGCTTGGCAGTTCGGGCTCGACTGTTCCCATGAGGCACAGGGTCAAGACTGATTTGCATATAGCTGTATCTGAACTGGGGTGGCGAAGTGAGCTAAAGAACAATGATGGATTCAACCCAGATCTGTGACTGGGGGTGAGTGTCTGAAAAGTTTCAGCACTCCGTCTATCATCTCCTTGTGTTTGCTTTGTTCGCCCTAAGTTGGCAGGTTATGCCCAGACGTGGGTCCCTTGCTCACTTTGCCACTGGATTCAAGCTAGCCTGGCTGATGAGGGCTAATAACCCGAAACCGGTCCCAGGATGCTTGTTTACGGTCCAGGGAAGACATGGCTTGGCAGTTCGGGCTGGACTGTTCCCATGAGGCACAGGATCAAGACTGATTTGCATATAGCTGTGTCTGAACTGGGGTGGCGAAGTCAGCTAAATAACAATGATGGATTCAACCCAGATCTGTAACTGGGGGTAAGTGTCTGAAAAGTTTCATTGCTCTGTCTATCATCTCCTTGTGTTTCTTTGAAATGAATACAAACCCTGCACCAGTGATTTCTGTAAGTGTACGCCAATTGATGGAGATGTTAAGGTTGACTTTCTTAAATGTTAACAAAATGTCTAATAGAATAAGAGCAATAACATCTGCACTGTTGCCTACCAGGTGCTGAAAATAAAGCTTAATTGCCAGTACTAGCTTAGCTCCTGTGAACTGTTTGAAGACTTCCTGTGGAGAGTTCAAGAAGCAAGAAGACTAAGCACCTTATTTAGAGTTTGGTGAATGCAGGATATCTGCGGAAAAGCGGAAGGTATCATATCTGTCCTTGGTAGAGAGCCTAGAGGCTCCATAATCTCTAACCAAAGCGGAAGAGATATCCTTTAAGGAAAAAGATCTCTTCCCTTTATGTCAGATTGACCACAGTGCACAGCCGTGATAGCAGCAATTGTTCTTCAAGCAACTATATTGCTATCTGACCCTTAAAGGCTTTTGAAGCCACACCGGAAACAAAAAATGCATGAAAATGATTAGTTGGAGCCGGCAATGAGAGGACAGACTCAGATGGGCACAAGCTTGATCGGGGGGCACACTCATGCCCTGCAACATCTGAGAGCGCCCTTGGCATCAAAGAGGTGAAACAGCAACAGCTTCTAGATTGTGGGAGGTGGATGGTCTAGCAGACTGAACCATAGTGAACGCAAGGCTAAGCCAGTAGGTTAGCTCATTAAATGAGTCAATTTGCACTCTGATTTCAAGACTTTATTAGTAAAAAACAGATTATCTATGTGCAGTTGGCCTTTGAGCGCCGATCAACTGTAGAAATTGACACTCAATGAGTCAGTTCTTCAACAACTGAAAAGGCTGTTAAGGAGAGTTAACATCTTCAGGGATTTGCACAGTTGTTTGTCTCAATTTGTTTGACAGTATTTTATAGTGCCATAATTGGGGCTGCGTAAGTCTGTTAATGATTGATACCTAAGTGGGAACAACACTGTGCACTTTAGTTAGGCACTTCATAGTGACTAAACTTTCCCAGAACCACTTAGACAACTTCTATCTGGAGCAAAGTGTAAGAGGGATGTACACCGTCTAGATGGTTAAACGGATTTATTTAAGTACAGCAGGAGCAACGTCTGCCATCCTCAGCAACACAGCTCCTAAAAATGCCACACAAATCCACACCTCCTTTCCAGGAGCCATATGTTCAGGAGCTCAGAGAGCTTGTCTGTATGTATAGTAATTAGTATAGCAAACCCTAGCTGCTAAAGTGAGAAAGTACTGAGCAATAAGGATGGGGTTCAATGGGGTTCATACGTGGTAAGAAGAGAAACAAATTAGACTAGAACGTAGGGAGCGAGGAGGAGGTCAGTGAGTCTGATACATACAAATCTAAATACTTCCCAGATAGCCTGGCAGTAAAGTACGTCAGACTAACTCATTTGAAGTCGAGACATGAGGAATTAACTAGCCCCATAAGACTCAATGAATGGACAGATAGGTAGAGATGGTGAAGTAATATCTCAATGATGTATCCAGCACAAAGAAAAAATGTGAGTGAGCTTGTCTTAAAATTGGCGGCGAATAAGACAAGCATTTTTATTTTGGGGCTGGTTACGATGGCGGTTGGATGAGCATCCGACCACCAAAATTGCAGAAACAGGACCGGCTGACTGGTAGTTCGCGGTCCCTCCTGCCAAATTACAATCCGACCATCATGTAGGCGGTCGGGAAACATGCCTTTTGCCATTGAGTCTTGTGCTGTCTCCTGGAAAAGGGCTGCAACACAAGCCCCAATGGCAAAAGGCATTTTTACAAACATCCCTGCACCGTGTGCCAGGCACCACAAGGTGCCTGGGACATGGAGCATGGATATTTGGGGGAGCACCATGTATACCCCTGGGCCTCATAGTGGAGGCCCAAGTGCAATGGGGGCCCTGCTAGGGGCCCCCAAATTCCCTTTCCGACAGCCTTTCTATGGCAGTCGGACCGCAATGAAAAATCTGTTGGAGAGGTACAATATATTCCTTACAGCCGTGTCTGAGCAGACACTGCCCCTATTGTACGGACTACGGTCAACCAACAGTTCAATGGGCTGCTTGAGCCCATCGGAAGCATCGGTCGGTTCCTCCAACCAATGTGGTCCAACCGACCACATCATATTTCGGCGGTTGGACTGCTCAGCTGGGAGTCGGTGGGAATGCCACCAACAACCTAACCATGCCCTTATTTATTTACCATTTTATATAGTGCCACTGCAATTATAAATGTATTAGGGGACTTCGTATTCAAGTAAAGCAGATAAGCAGTAATAAACTTAAAGCTAGGATTTCCGAGGTGGATGGTTGTGTTTAAACTTTAGGAAACTTTCCCATTCTATGAATAAATGGTAAAGAAAGAATTTTAAATACAGTCAGAAGACAAAAGAGAAGGTTAGTTCCTTACATCAACAAGAAATGATTGCCAGTAGACAAATGTAGCTCTTGCGAAGGATTGGTTTTAATCTTGGCAGTTATGAACCTTGCTGCTTTCAAGTTCACAGAACTCCTGTTTCTGGATCTTCTGCAACTACTGGAAATCGTGAGTTGATTGGAAAGATAGGTAGTAGTATTAAAATCAAAGCCTGCGGAGATTAAAGGCCTCATTTATAAATTGGCGGATGACACCTTGTTCCTCCAGGGCGATGGAGTAAATTGCTCCATAGCCCTGGTGGATGGACCACCTGCCAGATTTATAAATGACCATTAAGCTGACTATCATTTATAAGCAATTGTCACTGCAATTTTCACTTTGGTTCAGGGGTCTGTCAGCAGAGTCCTGTACCAAAGATGTTGCTTTTTTATTTTCAAAAAGAAAATCTTGAAATGGGTTTTTCTTGTTCAAAATAAAAAAATACAGTGCTCCCCACACCATGAGAGTTCTCTCCCATGACTTGGGGAGCATTAAGCAGTTTCCACTGCCCCTTACCTCCAAGTAATGACAGACCTGTCATTCCATTCATCTAAATTAGGTGGGTGGAATGGCAGGTCAGCCTCCGATGGCCCTTACTCCCCAGGGGAGGCTGAGAGGATTATTCAGGTGGAGACACTGTAGTCCCTGCCTTGATTTCTCTTAAGTTCCACCCACATGTAAATTTGGTGGGCGAACCGCATTCTTAGCGGTAAGGATACGCTATTGCTGTTGCAATGGGGTATCCAAAATGACAATAATTAAATCGTTAATCGCTAGGATAGAAATGATGCGATCAATTGTTCTTGAAGAAGATAGGAGTTTGGTTGTGGAGCGTAAAATATCCTTAAGTGGGGTGAAAGACGATTAATTTACTCCAACCTCGATGGCATTGCTAAAGTCCAAGCTAGAGCTAACGATCGTGTGCACTGCTGCTTTAAGGTGGCCAAGCAATAGCAGACTCCGTATTTGGTGAAAATTGGCTGTTTTAATAACTTTGTTTATGTGAGAACCCAGTAAAAAAAGTTCGGTGTAAATTTTAAAGATTTCACAAATGGAGAAAAAGAAGGAAAAAATGATTTAATTCCATCCATGAATGAGACATCAAACCTGTCTCTATATTTAGATTCTATATGGAGCAAATCTGTTATTTGTGGTTGAGCTACAAAAAGTTGTCATCCATCCAAGCTTGGAGTGGGAGAGACCAACGAGTAAGATGAGAATATCATTTATGAAAGATTTTTAAAAAGAGTTTGGTATCACAAACATATTGGTAAGTGGAAACTCATGCTGCCTCAAACATCGAGCCCGAAAGCACCAGGAACATAGTGAATGAGCGGGTGTCCTAAAATGGAACTCTTGGACACACTACATGACATTGCATATCTTTCTGAGGTTTTCGTATACGGCTTTGTGCATAATGCTCTGCCTGAGCTTTGTGCATAAGTCCTTCTGCATGACAAATGATGCTGTAGATCTAAGATGAACTGAGACATTGCTAGGGGATTCTTATTAGATGTAGGAAAGCAGAGGTTTTTAGGAAGGGTTTATCAGCCCAAGCATTGAAATCCATATGTATTATAAGCTAAGCACAGAACAATAATGTTTGACTGACAAGGTCAATGAAAGCATCATTAAAGTGAGAGTTTAAACATCTATATTTATAAACCAAATGACTACAGACGTAGATGGAAGATTTTCAGATCATGTATTGCAGTAAAGCTATAGAGGACAGAGAAAGGGAAGCCCCTGATGAGTAGCAGTGGTAGGTACTGGTGCTCCTATGCCAATGGTAGTTGTAGAATACCACTGTGTAGCCCCTAGGGGAAGTGTGTCTCATGACTGGACCAAAACCTCCCTATCGTCATTTTTAAGTAATTATGCTCATATTATAAATCATAATGGAAAGGCACACTTGCGTTCAAATGAGCGTAGGGGCGAAGCCATATTAAGCATAGGATGACTAGCGCATGCCAAAGGGGGGCAAGGGAGCATAATTTGGAAATCCAACCTCAAGTTTGAATAGAGCACTACGTTGCATTAGTCATGTAAGGAGCTGAGTCATGCTTTAAGGCTGTTTCCATGAGCATGTCCTTTGAGCAGGACTGACTCATCTGTGGTGTACAACTGACTCACCAGCAACCCAGAACCGCAGGAGTGCCTCTTTTGAGGTAATGCGGTGGTGCTGTTACAATCTAGGTGACAACCTGGTGGACAATGGAACGGAACGGAGACCAGATATCCGCAAGATCTCCAAAAGAGCAACAAGAAACAGAAAAAATAGAAAAGGGGGAAAAAGCACAACAGGATCACGGATGCCAGGATTTACCTGTTAAAGAAGGAAATAGATAGAGGCGAGTAAGCGTAGAATGCGGGGTACCACTCACTGAAGTGGCGTAGCTATGCATTAGTGCAGAAGGGGCTGTGGCACTTCCGTTTTGCTTGCTTGCCAGGGCAGCACACGTTTTGCTTGCTTACCAGAGAATCCTTGTAAGGTGACTGACTGACTGACCTTCACTGCCCTTATGTTTTTCTATTTTGCTTCCAGCATCCTTTGACCCTCATGGTCGCCCGAACCCTGTGCCACAGCTTTATCCAATACTTAGGCCGAATGCCCTCAGCCTACATCTGTTGCTACTCTACTGCCTTCCCTGTGTGCCAGTTGCCTTTGAGGCACAGCCTGCATCCATTCCCCATCTCCACACTTATGAGATGGTATTTCTGTTGACTAGTCTCAATCATCACTTGGGTGGTACTAAGGTAGTAGGTGGGACAGATTTGTTATGCTTCACGCTGTGGGGAGCTCTGTGAAAATTTGCTGGGGTTCATTGTATGGAGGACAAAAAAAGTGCACCATAAGGTTTAGACAGAGTTTCCAACCAATGACATTAACACTGGTGCTAGTGCTAAAAATAACTGTTCTGCAGGATGCTCAGCCTCGCACCATGTTGAGTGAGTCAGATGTGACTAGCGTAGGATTTGTACTCAAAGTATACTGTTGTAAATTACCACCTTTTGCATTGCACCCCCCTAGATTTTTTTCCTTTTATCCTTAACTTGTTTTTGCTGGCTCTATGACTCTGCATACTTTACTCCTGCTAAAGTGGTAAAGTGCTAGTGCTCTCCCTTTTAAACCTTGTAAATTTGCCATAAATACTTTACACATTGCCTCTAAGTTTAGCCTGCTGCTTTCTGATAAGCTACTAAAGGGTTAAGCACAGGTTTAATTAGTCACTTTAGCGGTTCATCCTAACAAGGATTGTGATTATTACTTGAGGAGTGTTCTCTCCCCCTCAACTAATACTCTATATTCGTACATTAGTGTGTAACAGTGGGATCCAACACTTGTTAGTGCAGTTCCACTCAGTGATTTGTGTGAAATCAAAAATCCCTTTTGTATATCTGACATCAACATCAATTTGTGAACTCTCCTTTATTTTTTAATTGGCCATTTATTCATTTTTCCTAAATCTCACTCCTGTCCTCATATTTTCCACTGTGAGCTTTGCTAGAATAAAGGTGGATCTCAGCAACATTAAAATTCCACATTAAGACCTGAAACATTTGTGTAAGGAGAAGGGGGCAGAAATCAGCAAATGGCTCCAAGAAACTGGATTATCAGACAGCTATCAGAGGCTGGGAAGGGGTCCACATGTTGTAGTCCACATCACAGTAGGTGTCCTCCCAAAACATGATCCCGGAAGAGTTGGAGGACAGGCAGAGGAAGAACTGAGGCTGCAACTGACCACTCTAGCCATGGAGGAGACAAAACTGCCCATGGTGGAGAGGAAAGCTGAAGCACCTGCAGCCAGTGCAGGCAGAAGCTGAGAGAGCCTTAAATGAAACAAGGCTAGCTCCGGAGGAGAAGAAATTACTGCCTGCACATGAGATGATTAAGAAAGACATGACCCTGAAAGCTATGAAGGTCACAGAGGCAGTGATACATGGGGACATAGAGGAGGATAAAGGGTCCACATTCCCAAGACCTGGTATCTTGATTTGTGTTGCAGGAGGACGTTGACAAGTGGTTTGAGGCATATGAGTTAGCCTTGTACATGTACAGATCTCTAGAGGAGAATTGTGGGCTAGTCTCCAGAAGCATATGCCAAGACCTGTGAGGGATACCCTAAAGGCCATAGTTAGAGCTGATTGGACGAGATATGCCCCCATGGAAGCTGCCCTTATTGTCAAGTTTGGTCTTATCCCAGAGGAATACCACTTGAATTTTATGGTCAGCAAAAAGTTGTCTATCCAGTCTTAGCTGAATTTAATAGATTGCTCATGTAATGCACTAGATGACTGGGTGAAAGGCAGCAAGGTTAGGGACAAAGATGTGTTGTACAATCTATTCATGAAAGAGCCCATGTTCAGTAATTGCTTTGGAGAGATGCTGCAAAACCTAATTGATTCAAAGCTCACTGCACCCAGAGTGCTTGCAAATGAGATTGACGTCTGGGTTAGAACCAGTGTCAAAGAAGGAACCTGGGGGGACCCCAAGAAAGGTGGAGAGGTCTTTACCAACAGAAAGAGGGTTGGGGGTAAGAGGGAAAACCAAAAGGTGTCCTCCAAGGGCCCCCAAAAGTCTTTTCAGAAGGAATGTGATCAAGCCTGGGTAGAAGAAGTGTGCAATTAATGGGAAGCCCCTGGGCTAATTTCAGCCCAAGTGGCATGAATGTTACCAGTATGAGCACTTTAAGGGGGATGCCATCTGCCCCCCAAGAAGCAGTTCCCCCCAATAATGGGCCTTCCCCAGGAATGGCCGGTGTAGTGCAAGGGGAGGAGTTTGTCCAGGTTTGGTTTGTTAAGAGGTTTTGCTAGTGCCGCTAGATAACAAAGAGATGGTGCCCAAGTCTCACATGCGTGACAATACTAAAAAGTATAAGCAGTGGCTCACCATCAATGGAGAGAGGGTGGAGGCTCTGAGAGACACAGGAGCCAGTATGGCTAGTGTTAGGTGTCATCTGGTATCCTCAGAGCAGGTAGTCACTGGTGTAGTATACTTGGTTGTGTTGTGACAGCAGACAGCCAGGTGAGTCACTAGCCAGTGGCTCTAGTTCCCTTTGAATGGGGGTAAAGGGTGTCAGGTTCCTTAAAGGTAGTTGAGTCATGCCTGTTGACTGTCTGTTAGAAAATGACCTAGATCACACCATCTGGAGAAAAGCGGACCTCAGGTCCCACTTGGTGATGTTGGTATTGCCTGAGTGTGTGTGACTGACCACACAATCCATGGCAGCCAATCCGTGGAGTTAGAAGGACCTGAGGCCTAAAAAGGTGGCCCAGGTAGTTGCCAAGAAAAAGAAGGGGCAAGGGGTTTGGTAAACCTTCCCCAGAAGTTTCCACAATCTGGGAGGAGGAAGATCCTGAGGGAGATGCCCCGGAAACTACAGGGGAAGACATTGCTAACATGGAGGACCTACCTGAGTTAGCCGGGAGGCAAACTGATGGAGGGTAATCCCAGGCAGAGTGCTGCAGGAGCAGAGGGAGTACTCGACCCTTGAGGGCCTACAGCTGTAGGCTGAGCCCAGGCAGCTAGCGACAACTCTGGTGATCCCCTCATTTATTTGGCAAATGGTCTCCGGTATAGTGAGCCCAAGGTCCCTTAGCCTGGGTCAACCCATGTGTTAGTGGTCTCCCAGTGCTACCAGGCTGGAGTGGGCATATGATGTCCCCTTGGCAGGACGTCTTGGGCAGGCCAAAGCCTTCTCACCTTTATTTGCCCCACATGAGGATGCAATCACATACATTCTGCAAATACAGAGTAACATCCCATCCCAGTGTTAAGTTAGGGGGGAAGCAAAAGGCTGTTGATTCCGTTCCCTATAGTGGGAACACCCTTAAAAAAGGAAGGGTATTGACATTGTTGGGCCTCTGTACCTAAGACTGTCTTAGGCAACAGGTTTATCCTTGTCTAAGTGGACCACCCTATTTGGTACCCTGAGGCCATTCCTCATTGGTGACTGTACAGGGCCAGAACACTGATACGGATCTTTACCCATCTGGGCTTCCCCAAGGAGATTGTGTCTGACAGAGGCACCAACATCATGTCTGCATACATGAAGTCGTTGTGGAATGAGTGAGGGATCATATGCACATTTTCCACCCCATACCACCCCATAACAATGGGCTTGTTGAAAGATTATGTTAGCCCTCAGGTCTCAGATGAAGTGCTTCTGGAAAGAGGCCACTGAGAACATGGAGCCGAGCAGGAAGTCATGAAGCACTGGTATGAGCAGAAGGTGACTCTGGTGGCATATCAGCCTGGCCAAAAGGTGTGGGTGATGGAGCCTGTGGGCTAAAGAATGTCTCTGCCACCATCAAGAGGTTGACCAACCAGTCCTTGCTGTGCTAGAAAACTTCAGCACCGCCCACTTGGATGACATTGCTGTTTTCATCTCCAGCTGAGGTGACCACCTGCATCCCCTCTGGTAAGTACTTCAGGCCCTGTAAGATGCAGGCCTGACCATTAAGGCCAATACGTGCCTGGTGGGGCAGGTACCAGTGGTATACTTGGGTCACCAAGTCGGTGGAGGCAAGTTTAGCCTCTCTAGTCCATGGTACAGACCATTATGGCTTGGGAGCCTCTCAAGACCCAGACTGAGGTGAAAGCCTTATTAGGCCTTAATGGGTGCTAAATGAGATTTATTAAGCGAAATGGCACAATTGTTGCTCCCTTAACTGAGCTGATTTCCAAGAAGATGCCCAAAAAAGTGATCTGGACAGAGGGAAGCCAGAAGGCTTTTGACACCCTGAAGAAGGCCATGTGTACAGCACCCATTGTCGAGGCTCAATCAGAGCATTGCACAAGGGCTGTCTTGTTGCAGCTAAATGAGTGGGCTAATACCCACCTGTAGCCTTCATTATCAGTAGACTACTTTTCAGGGAACAGAGTTGGAATGTAATTGAGATTGAAGCATTTACATTGGTCTGGGCACTGAAGAAGTTGAGACCGTGCCTGTATGGATTCACCTCGGGCATCAGACAGACCACAAACCCCTTAGATGCTGATGCAATGGAGTGGGAGAATCCCAAACGTTTAAGGTGATCCATCTCCATACATGGAGTGGACGTTTAGGTGGAACATCACCCTAGGTAATGTTGATGGTCTTTCCAAGATTTTCCGCTTTAGCAAAGAGGACTCTGAAAAGGATAGGCAGTTCTCCCTGCTTTCTACCGAGGGATTGGCATGCTGGAAATTACCAACTTTTGTTTGGCATTCCCCAGATTTTAGCCTTAGCCTTTTTTTTAAAGCTGTTTTTGTGCGCAATAGGAATCTGGGCACTTTAATCCTACTTACCCGTGGTAAAGTCCTTGTGCTTTCCCTTTTAAACCACGAAAACTGGCAGACATAATTCACACAATGCTTCTTAGTTAACCCTAGCCGCTTTGTGCCAAGCTAACAGAGGGTTAAGCACAGGTTTATTTAGTAACTTTAGCAGTTCACCCTGACAAGGATTGTGATTGTTGCTTGAGGTGGGTTTTCACCCCCTCAATTAATACTCCAATTTCCTATATATGCCCTTCAGTACAAATTCCTACATGTAAGCAACCACACATGGGTCAGAATTGCAAGATATGTGATTTAGTGTAAAACACACCGGTTATGATATATTAAGAGATATGCCTCTTGACTCCTTCCTTATGCCTGGTTTCACTCTACTGAACTAGATCTGGTTTTGCGCTGGTCCACCCCAGAAATAAGACTTTACATAAATCAACAGTGTGTGGAATCACTGATGTTTTGATTCTGCACGAGGATCAACTATTGGAGCACAATATCTTTTGCAAGCAAAAGTTAGTTGTCACTGTTGTTTGTTATGCTTTCATGTCTCTGCTCTCTGCCTGCATTCTCGGTGCTCCATTGTGAGTGTTCATAGGTGGACATCTAGACTTACATGCCTCTTCAGGGCAATCCTCGTGGTTAATTTATCGGCTGCGTCTTAGGTTTGCAGAACTATTGCTATCCTTGTTTTTAGAAACATGTCACACATAAATGACCCAGTGGTAGAGCACCGAGAGACATTATTCCAAGGTGCAGTACATTTGTTCATGACATAGTGGCTCATGCAGAGCACAGCTAGATTTTAAGAGCTATTCCATTCATGGAACACTTAAATAGTATAAGTCATCGCCACCCAGGATTGTACTGATTCATAGCACACCAGTATTACACAGAACCTTGATATACCAGAATTACACAGAGCGATTGCACTATGGAATCGTGCAGAGCTAAGACTACTGACTCGTACCACACTAAGGAGTCATGCTTGAAGTCATGACACACCAAGAGTGAAAGAATTTGGGGACAGCTGCTTGATTCAAAACACCTGCCCTCCTAGAGACTACAGAGCAATTGTGCACCTGAAATGTACCAAGCTATTGCACGTGTGATTTATAGCGTGACACTGGCAAAATGCAAAACGCATACAATCTAGCCATGGAGACATTTTACGTATAAAATGGACCACCATGTGCTTTGTGAATCTGCTATGCTTTGCTAAATTATGTGCTTTTGTGGATTTTAGAGGATTCTTGGCAGATTACAGTGTGACTCAAAAAGTTTGGAACCTGCAAACCACCACAAACTGCTAAGAATTTTGCTATGTATTTCATATAAGCGAAAACAGCAAAATGATTTTCAAATTTCGCAAAAAAATTTATCACTCAGGCTAAGCCTCAGCAACCCTGAATCCTACATAGCAACAGCACTTCTAGACGGTATAGAACCCTGACAATCCATTAGCCTATCCCAGTGCTTAATTTGATGCTGTGTTTTCAGCTGGGCCCACCTGCACTTATTTTTGGGGAATGGCATTTACTTTTCCTTGTATATACTAGGAGGGTAACTGTTCCTCAAACTTTTCCTTAACAGACTTTGATCTAGAGCAAGAGAGAAAACACAAAATAGAGAAACTAAGGAAGAAGAGAAAGACAGAAAAAAGCAACAGAGAGAAATCAGAGATGAAAAAGAACATGAAATAGTGAGATAAAGAGGCAAGGAGTGTCTGGTGGTTGAATAAAGAGGCGTGAGGTGGAATCAGTATATGCTGACTTCGTATTCAGCACCCCGACCTTCAATAATGTCGCAGACATATGACCAAAACTTTGGGCCCTGGAATTTATTCTTTTTCAAACTAAGCGTAGTAAACCCAAGGCTCTCACTTGGCAGGCAACACCCTTGATCATATTTATACTCACCACAAACCTATGAATATTCTCTCTTTACTTGAATTTACCATAAAGCCATCTTTTTCTCCGTCTTTCTGGAAGGAAAGAAGTCCATTAAGGACTATTTTGCTTCAGGTATCACTTGTCGTCCATGGTCTTAGCTTGGTCTATCTAAATTAGCCTATCTTTTAGATATCACCCAACTTACTCTGAATTATGACATTAATACTTATGATGAGTGCTTCAGTAAATGGCTTATAAATTCCCTTGACCATTTGCTAGGCTTAAAATGTTATCCTTCCTACCATACAACACCCCCTGCTCCCCGTTACACTGCTCACCATTGCCAAGAGGAAATGCAAAATGCTTGAAAGTTCCTGAAGGCACAACTACCATGACAAGCTTATCTATAAATCAGAACTTAAGACAGCAGTTTCAGCCCACACACAGGGATCACCTGGACAGCAAATTTGGGTCCCCCCACCCTGAAACCTTCCATAAAAATCTGGGGATGTGGCTCGACCAGAATTTAACCATGGAAACACAAGCCAAAAAACTGGCGAGCACTTGTTTTGGAATACTCCGGATGGTTCGGAAAATCCTGAGTTTACTTCCAGAGAAATTAAGAAGGACTGTAGTACAAGCCTTGGTAGTCGCGAGACTTGACTATGGTAACTCATTATACCTCAGCTCCCCTAAATATGTTACCGATAGATTACAGGTGGTGCAGAATGCGGCAGCAAGATGCTTCTCAGGATACCCAGGCACCAGTCAGTAAGAGCGTCCTTGAGGGAGCTACATTGGCTCCCAGTTCAGTCCAGGATTAAATTCAAGTCCCTCTGCCTGGCTCATAGAGCCATGCATGCGAGAGGAGCCAAAATGCTGCGCACCTTGATTTCCCACTATACTCCCCGCCACTGTCTCAGGTCAGGTGCAAGTTTTTTTATGTATACTACCTGAGTCAAGAGATCAAGGTGGGGAGGAAGATCATTCTCACACTTGGTCCATGAAATATGGAACAGTATGGACCCAGAGCTACGATTAATCAAAAACAAACAGTCTTTCAAACAAAAACTTAAAACATGGCTGTTCCCTTAACTCTTACACAGATGGCTGTCTAAACCTGTTGTAGCGCTGGGATGCCTGCGGGTAGTCATGCGCTCTATAAATCCCCTAAACCTAAACCTAAGACTTATAAAATTATTTTACGCAATGCTTATTCTAATTACTACCAGCATCGCTTTATCTCTTAAATAGCCTACCAAAGAAATGTTCTCCCTTTATAATTCTTTAGCCAGACCCAAGGCTATGTTCTAGTATCCCTACTCAAAACGTGTGGTCTGATCTCGTCAGGTTTTCCATGACACCTGTCATCTCTTTCTTTAGACACCAGGCTGGACCTGTTTCCTTAGCCTGCTAAACCTTCTTCCGCGTCCTATTTATTTGATCTGAATTCAGCTCGGTGTCACTGGATACCATACTCTCCGTGTTGACTCTAGTCTATTCTCGGTCACCACTTGACCCATGTTCTGCAAAAAGTCCCTTTCCCTTTCAGTGGCATTGGTCTTACTGTCTTTTTGCAACTCTTCTCTGTCCATGGGCCAGGTTCAGCCTTTCTGTAGAACTGAACTGGTTATTTCTCTTCTAAAGAAATCCTCTGTGAATCCTTTCATCCTTTCATTCGCCCAAATTTTCTGCTCCTTTGATTGCCAAAGTTGTTAAAAGTTGTGTCAGTTCCCAAAATTGAGGAAAATGCCCACCTGAACACATATCATTTAGGGTATCACTCCTTTCTGAGTGCCGAGACCATGGTAACAGCTGCCAGCAATGACATCTGTATGATCTCAGACTCAGGAGGCTTGGCTGCCCTCATTCTTCTCAATCCAGCAGCAGCCTTGGACACTGTTTCTCTCAACATCCTGTTGGACAGACTCATTGGTGCAGGTGTGCAAGTAAATGTTAGGGGTTGATTCAAATCTTTCCTCAATTGACACACCAAGGTGGTTCAGCTGAAGTGGAGTACTGTAGGGCTTTTCCTTGAGCGCCACACCATTCAATCCGTGTGTGGCACCTTTCACTGATTTGGTTGCCTCTTTTGCATTTAAATTGTATTCCTGGGGGGGGGAAACGCTAGGGGGCGACAAGCAAGATGGGCGCATTTGCGTGAGGCTCTTACAGCTCGGGGCACAATTCTGCTGTAATCCTGCTCATCGTATGCCTGGTTCTGCTTGAACCGCAACTATAATGACAGCGGAGATCACTGGGTGCCGCAGATGCCGCACTAAGCAATTCTAAAGCTCCGAAAAGCACTTTAATCACCATTGTGCCGGAGACCCTAAGATGGCGGCCACCACTGCTGGCCAGCACTGCTGACTCCGAGACGAGCCCAGGGATCCTGAACCTCCTTCCGTACTGCTGTACAACAGACTGTACCGGCGGCTCGGCCATCCGCGCCATAATACTGCACCTGGCCCGCTGTCTGGGGGGATACGGCAGCCAACCCGGTGACGGCATGCCCCCAGAGACGAGGACTGCAGGTTGGCAGACCTGAACTTTACCCTACTGCCGAATGCTGCGGATCGCAGCTCCGGCCTAAGTCTTTCGCACCTACGCTGTAAACACCGGTGAGTGCAGCATTACCAGCGTCCCCGTTCCACTTTGCGGGGAACTCGCCCACCGGCCGCCGCTGCTGAGTCCTGCCCGCCAATGTCATTTGGCCTGCTGGCCCACACCCACACCATCACCTCATAACCACGTGGCCGGCAGGGCCGTGGTTATGTTGTGCACCTAGCGCCGACATCTTCTCCACCGCCTAACACCCGTCCAGCTCCCTGCCTTGCACCACGCTAGATGCTCTGAGCCGCTCCTGACTTATAGAGACCCCTTGATCTGCTCCATCTGGGCTGAAGGTGCCACCTGCACACGCCGAGCAGAGATAAAGATCATCCAGTCTGCCGCCGGCACCTCGCCTCGACCTGGGAGGCTGTGTCCTGCTGGCCCGTAGAGGATCCAATTGCCTTGCTCCCTGCACTTCCCGGGTCCTGTGGACATCAACAATTTCTCTGCCAGATCCACCGTGACTGCCTGGCCCCCCCTGGGCTTCGGGCCGTCGGTCCTCTACACGGCCCTGTTGACCTGCGGCAAACCCACCGTGGAGATGTGACCGCCACTCAACGCCGACTTGCTGCTCCTGCTGGTCTTGGCCTATACCCGGCTGCGATCCTGAAGTGCGCCTTGAGCAACCCTACAGGATCCCCCATTTGGTCTCCTGGAACAGGGAGCTTGCTATAGTAGGCCCGGCCTGAGCAGAGCTCATTGACAGCTGCTGGTCACCATCGTCATTGCTGCCTGCTGCACCGTCACCTCTCCCGGCTTCCATCAGCCCACCGCTATCTGCTCTTTTGCCACCGCAACAGTGCCTGTGGTGCCTGGGAGCAACTGGGGGGACCTCCTGGGTCCGGTGGCCACACTGCCCGGCTCTGCCTCTTGCAGCTTCAGATTGGCCCCTCCGCCATACCCTGGCCCTCTTGTATCGAGCTTCTCTGGTCCACACGACAGTTGATCTCTGACCCGCCTCATTAGCCCTAGTGGTCAGCCACGGCTACCCGGCCTGCACCACCCTTCTGACGGGGCAGTGAAATACCGCCCGCCAAATCATACATCCCGCTACACCTGCGGTGCCCTTTCTTCATGGTTACGCCGGGGGCAGACCTCGCCCCAAACCCTAAGGCACCTCAGTTCCTCCGCTCGTCCACCCGGGGTGCAGCTGCCATGGGCAAGCCGGACGTAACACAGCCGAAAATCACATTTGGAAGTCGCAAGTCCACGAGAACACAGACTGAGACAGATGAGGATCATGCTGGTGCCCCTGCGAGTGGCGCCGCCACCTCCACGGAAGACCTCAAGGCGCTTCTTCTGGCGGTGCAATCCAGCCTGACATCCCTAGAGACCAAGATGCACAATATGAACACAAGATTGGATAATCTAACACATAAAATTGACCGGCACGAGGCAACAATCACGGAAACGGAATGCAGCATCTCAGATATCGAAGATACCTCTACTACGACAGTTGACAAAATGCTCAGCATGGAACAAGTCCTCAAGGTGATCGCTTCTAAGAATGAGGACTCAGAATCTCGATCTCGAAGGATTAACCTGCGGATCCTGGGGGTGCCGGAGACGGCAGCGATTGGCAGAATGGAGGAGTATGTGGAGCGCCTGATCACCACACTATTTGGAAAAGAAGCTTTCTCTGCAGTGTTCACTGTTGAGAGGGCACACTGCTCCTTGGCCCCCCGCCCTGTGCCGGGTGCACCTCCACATCGTATCATTGCAAGACTACTTAATTACAGGGACCGGGATGCTGCCCTTCGGCTTGCACGGGAGAAGAGGCCAATACTTTTCGAGGGCACGGAACTCTCGCTATATCCCGACTTCACTATGGCCGTCCAGGAAGTCTGTAGGAAATTTCTGCCAGACAAGAAAAAGCTCCAGCAAGCATAGATTACATATGCCATGTTGTACCCGACACTCCTTAAAGTCACGCACCAAGGGAAACAGCATTTCTTCAACAATCCTCAACACATCTACGATTTTCTTAAAACCTTACACAGACGGCATTCAGATCGAGCCTCCCCTTCTCACCCGGCGGCCGGCACCGAGGTCCTCTCAGACGTGGAACGATACCCGATCTCTTTTGTGCTATTCTCCCCCTCCTAATCATTCTATAGATGCTCGCAGCACTCCAGTTGACAAGTAACGACTATACCTCGCTCTGTACTCTTTGAAAAGATTGGCACTGGATCTCAACCTCAGAAACTGTCCCTCTTTGCTCCCACCAACAATACGGAGCTCTGCTTCACGATCCACCTAATAGACTGAACTCCCTCTGGATCGTGCTTCCCCCTCCACTTGTTACACTGTGAATAGGATCACATCAGAAGTAGGATCGGATCATATCTCTCCTTATGACAGCTAAATTGGCCTCCATTCGGTTATTCCCACGGCCACTGATCCCATCAGACCACTAGTTTGTACTGTCACGCCCTTCGATCTGGCTGGATGTGGAGCCCTCTCGGGCCTCCTCTGCAGATGATATGGCCACTTCCCTATCCGGCAACACCACAAAAGAACTTCGGGCAAGATGAGACTTTCTTCTATTCCTCCCCGAGCGCCCTCGTTGCGAGGAGAATCTGGTTTGCCCTCTCTAGGTTACCCATTCAGGGAACCACTAGACTGCTCTGGTTTATTAAGTTCACCACTCTGCATCCGCCTTCCCCCATTGGGGACATGGCGCATGAGTCATTGGGGAAGGGAGGGAGGGGGTCATTTTACAGCAGGATTGGGCTGCTGATGTGGGTGGAGGGAGGGAGGTATTGTTTATTGCCACTAACTGTCGACTTGACATACATAGTCACAGCTGACCCGATAGACCTGTTCACTACGTACCTAACGAGCACTACACCATCCCTGACATATTATCATGGAGAACCAACCTAAGCCAGCCGAATACAACCTCTTGACTTGGAACGTAAGTGGCCTCGGAGCCCCTCGCAAACGCTGGCACATCCTGGCTTACCTAGACCGACACAACATACATTGGGCTTTGCTCCAAGAGACGCATCTCAACCCCTCCTCCCCGCCCTCATTTGCATCCCGCTGGGCCACCTGCCGATGTTTCTCCTCATACTCCACTTACACGTAGGGCACAGCTATCTTGATTAGGCGCACGCTCCCCTACACCCCCATTGGTTCCTACTCTGACCCGCAAGGTCGGTACAGTGTCCTGTGGGGCAGACTGACTGCTCAATCTATCACACTTGTCTGCTGTTATGGCCCTAATACGGATAACCCAGAATTCTTCTGGGTCCTCTGGGACAACATCCTGGACATTGGCTCTACGCATGTAGTGTGGGGAGGAGACTTTAATATTACCCTGGTTCCATCACTGGATCGTTCACACCCACTACCCCATCACTACTCCAACGCACATCATACCCTTAACCACATCATTACTGACCACAGCCTAGTAGATGCGTGGGGCAGCCTTCACCCACAAACTAGAGAGGGCTCCTGCTTTTCCACTGCCCACTCCTCCTGGTCCCGGATTGATGGCTGGATAATCTCTACAGGGTTAACCCCGTGACTGTCCCGCTCTTCCCATTACCACGCACCTACTCTGATCACTCTCCGGTCCTCCTCACGCTCACACCCCCTCATGAGGAATCCCCATACTTGTCCTGGCACTTACCCTTGCTGGACCCGGTGTTTAAAGCGGAACTTGAGCAAGAAATTGCCTACTTCTTTCCACGAAACGAACATTCAGTCACACATTACTTCACCATATGGGAGGCCTTCAAAATTGCCATGTGCGGACTCTGCATTGCCAAAAGTGGGGGGATTCTGAGTGACATTCGTTCCACACTCCATAAGATAAAGAACGACACTAAGCATACCAGAGCTCAGATGTAAGCCACACCCACCTCTGCGTTACAGGCGCGCCTGCGGGAGCCACTCTCTGACTATCAAGAGACAGCGGACAGGAAATGCAAGTTCAGAGGGAAATACTATCAGGCCCGTCGCTATGGGGACAGGAAGAGACCTGGTAAAGCGCTGGCGGCCCTAATTCACCCACCTAGATTCTCCAACACTATTCTAGAAATCACTGATGACAACGGCCACACACACAGGGACACCTCGGACATAGCTGCCACCTTTAAACGCTTCTACAACAAGCATTGGCATTGCCAATAGGTCTCGCTTTTGGGACCTTATAAGTATTTAGTTATGCAGCACAATATCGTTGGTGCAACAACATCAACTGTTGCATGGCTTAACACCTATAAGGTACAAGGTTTAGCCATTCAACAGCTGATGGTGTTGCGCAAAAGATATCGTGCTGCAAAACGAAATACTTATAAGGTCCAAAAAAGCGAGACCTATTGGCTATGCCAATGCTTGTTACAATTATGGGCACGTCGTGCCCATCAGACCCCTCCCTCCCCACACACACACACACACTTGGACTACTGATATGCGCATACTCGGGTGGCTTCGGCACCCTCCACAAAGGACGGTTGTTGAGCCCGCGCTGGGCGGGCACCAGACTTGTTTACACAGACATGAGAGCAGCAGCACCCTCGTGCACACATCTAGAGGAGCGGTGCTCAGTGGTGCACGCTTGGTCACCATCACCCTTTAGATACACTCGTAGCAGGGGCGCAACTAGAGACAAATTTCGAGGGGGCTAAGAAAAAATTTCGGGTGGGGGGGGCTGACTCTTCCAGCAGTAGTTAAGAGTGGAGATGCAGGGGCTCTGAGAAGGGGTGAAAAACAGCAAAGCCACATTCACAAGCAAATGGTCTTTTAAAGACCTGTGAAGTACTCGGGTGCCCAGGAAGCTGTCTCAGCCTGGGATGCCACACACGACATGAGGGGAGTGGGGCTGAAGCCCTTTGATCCCAATGTGCGTTGCGCGCCTGGCTCGAAGTCATCTGCACTGTCCCTTACTGTTCGAACCCACCCACACCCCTATTTAGACATGTTAACGGGCAATATGTTTCTTATGTGCATACTCGTCTACACCCCTCCGGAGGAAGAGCCTCGAAAGCCCCTCATGGTTTCGAAATGAATCGTTTAAAATACTGGAAGCACTGCTTCGGATGGTTTTCATTTTTTCCGAGTTTTTTTTGCTGTTGAAGTTTTATATAGCGCGAACGCGACCCGAAAGTATAACAGCGCTTTACATGGGCACCAGTTGCATTACAGACCCATTCATTTTGAGGCGCGGTGATATTAAATGATTTGTTTAGTTATGATTTGGGTTTCGTTAAGTTTCTTGGGTAAGAGGATGTGGTCCTTCGGCTAAATTGCCGACTTTGGTGCTGGAAACTCAGCCTGGGTTGCCACACACAATGTGAGGGGAGTGGGGCTGAAGCCCTTTGATCCCAATGTGCGTTGCGCGCCTGGCTCGAACTCATCTGCACTGTCCCTTACTGTTCGTACCCACCCACACCCCTATTTAGACATGTTAACGGGCAATATGTTTCTTATGTGCATACTCGTCTACACCCCTCCGGAGGAAGAGCCTCGAAAGCCCCTCGTGGTTTCGAAATGAATCGTTTAAAATACTGGAAGCACTGCTTCCGATGGTTTTCATTTTTTCCGAGTTTTTTTGTTGTTGAAGATTTATATAGCGCGAACACGACCCGAAGGTATAACAGCGCTTTACATGGGCACCAGTTGCATTACAGACCCATTCATTTTGAGGCGCGGTGATATTAAATGATTTGCTTAGTTATGATTTGCGTTTCGCGGCGCGAAAGTGAAAGCAAATTTGGCGTGTCTGCTCGTGGCGCGAAAGTGAAAGCAAATTTGGCGCGCGCGTTTGGCGGGGGCGGGGGAGCGCATTCCAGGCGGGGGAGCGGACCCTTTGAAGTGCTCCCAAAAAGCGGAGTGCATGGCAGCACCAAGCGCGTGATTGTGCGCGTGCTAGCAATGCAATCCGCTTTTTGGGAGCACTTTGAAATGCCCTTTTACAATAGTCTTGCTTTGCGATCGCTTACGCGAGAGCAAGGCGAGACCTAAAAACCTATACTCCTCACACAGAACACAGCCTGTAGATTTCACCCCTTTCTTTGATGATACTGCGATTGCCTGGCTTGGAGAAACCCAAAGAGAATATCTCCTTGCACATCATGAAGACGACGAGATCATTACCGCTATACTGCAGTTACAGTCCGGTAAGGCCCCCGGTCCCGATGGCCTCCCGGCCGAATTTTACAAAACATTCCATACTATACTAACACCCATTCTATGACATGTCTACGAAGAGGCCCGCGAAACAGGCATACTCTCCCAGACGATGCAAGAGGCGCTCATAATTTCCTTACCAAAGCTATTCATATAGGCCCCTCTCACTCATAAACGTAGATGCTAAAATCGTAGCAAAGCTGATCGCGAACTGCATTAGCCCCCTTATGACCGCCCTCGTACTGCCCGACCAGTCCGGGTTTGTACCAAGCAGAGGCATATCCCACAACCTTCTCACCCTATTTGCTGTCCTACAGGACGTCGACCCTTGACGCCACCAAGGCATTTGACGCCCTAGAATGGGACTATCTGGCATTTGATCTCCAGCGCATGGGCTTCCCCGCTCCATTCTTGTCATGGATTAACCTGCTATACACCGGCCTGCAAGCTAGCATATTGGTCAATGGCACAAGGTCCTCCCACTTCACAATTGCCAGAGGCACCAGACAGGGGTGCCCTCTATATCCTCTTCTATTTGCTTTAGCAATTGAGCCCCTGGCTGCCAAGATCCGCCAGCATTTCCGAGACCACGCCCTCATATATCCCGAAAGGCAGATCCTAATCTCCTTATACGCCGACAACTTTACCCTCTATCTGCGCTATCCAGAGGAGAGTCTCGACCCAATTTTAAGGTTGCTTATCCTCTTTGGACACCTCACGGGAGTCACCATAAACTGGGGGAATTCACAAATTTTCCCCCTTACTGTGGCCACTCCACGGTTCACACCAGACTACCCCCTAACGTGGTGTGAAGACACAATTACATACTCAGGAATAGTAATCACTTGAAACCAGAACAATTTGATGGCAGCCAACTACGGGCGCGTCCTAGATCTCCTTACAGACAAAATCACCTGGTGGATCGCCATGCCAATTTCTCTGGCCGGCAGAGCCTCACTTATTAAGATGGTCATCCTGCCCAAACTGCTCTACCTCTTCATTAACATCCCCTACGCCCCCAGCAGACACTTCTTCAAAGCCCTAAAAACTCAACTCATCCGCCTAACCTGGGGAGGGAAACAAGCCAGAATGAGATGGGACACTCTAACCCGACCCTGTAGTGCTGGGGGGTTCGAAATTCCTGATCCTGGAACTATATTTCAGCTGTGCTCTAGCTCAATTTGCAGTGTATTGGATGGACCCCCCTCCCTATATTCCTCACTTAGCAGTCGAAGATGGGTATATGACCCCGAGCCCTTGTTCCGCATATTTAGGCGCACCTGCCATCCCGAGGCGCCTCACCTCCACCACAGTAGAATGTACCACAAGCACTTGGCATGACCTGGCTGGTCGCCTCCATATACTCTCCCTTGTTGCCTCTTCAAGGCAGGCTTGATTTCATAGTCGCACAGGAAGGAGGCTGCCGGCAACTCCTTCGAAAGCTTTCCATTCTGACGTGGGGTAAACTATATGTTAATGGCAAATTTTGCACCAGCGACAAATTCTTTGGCACTGCCACTCCAAACCCCTGGAGCGTTTCTATTATATCAGACTGAGGCAGGACGTTAAGGCCCTCACCTCGTGTTTTCCACAGGAGCCCCCTACTATGACTCCACTGCACAACCTCCTGCAGAAAACTACCCCGACACATGTCATTTCACTGCTATACCGCACCACCCAAAGAGACTGCACCCTTGACCCCCCATTGGCTAGGACCCGCTGGGAAGAAGAACTCGACTCCCCCCTCACTGACGAACAGTGGTCCTTCTGCTGCCAACAGACTGGGCAGGTGTCTGCCAGCAGCAGGCTGTGCATCATCCACTACAAATACCTACACCACCTCTATTACACCCCCAGACACCTGATGCGCCTTCACCTTTGCGACACTGACTGCTGCAACCAATGTGGGCATGAGGTTGCAGACTCAGAGTCCAGACATCTCGCTTGGGATTGCCCTCCCATCCGACAATACTGGTGGGAGTTGCTGGGAGCGCTTGATCAAATGACTGGACTGCACATTCCCGTGACCCCCTTGTCACGCTCCTAGTATACACCTAATCACTGCCTCCTTCAGCGCGGAGGTACATCTCCTTGTGGCTCTTGCTAGCTAAGAGGCGAGTCGCCTGTAGATGGGGAAGAGGGAGGGTGCCCAAATTCAAAGAGTGGCTGAATGACCTGATATACTGCCAAGAACAACTTCACACTTATGCCGAGCTCCTACCACCCTCCTCCCGCCCCCGTGATATATGGTCTCTCCTCCAGTCATACCTCCTAGAGCAAGCCACCACTGACTAAGCAGATATGGAGCCCCGACCGGATGGTTGATGAGGTTCGCGCAAGGTCTAAGCTATAATACATTAGAAACTTACTAGTGTCTAAAAAGCAAACTCTTACGATGACTGCACACATGGGGCTTGGTTGGTTCATGCTCAATGCTCTGGTCATTTTGATGCTGCATGTATAGTCAATCTGAATTGTCAGCATTGTTAAGTGGTGATGGTTATGTACTATGCACTGTTTCTTATGCCCAAAACTCCATAAAGAAATAAAATTAAAAAAAATAATTGTATTCCTATGCTGATGATAAAATCATCCTATGCCTGGGGAGTGGGCAACATTCCACTCAGGACCACTTTAAATGCTGCCTTTAATTAGTGGGTGATTACATCGATGGTCCTAATCTTTGGTAATTCCTCCACCTGGCACACTGTTGACTTTGGTCGTTGGGCTCCTGACCCTCTCCCAATCACCAGTGCTGCAAGTTAACAGTAATCTTTGATGCTAGCTTTTGTTTTGAGGCTCTTATCAACAAACCCAATGTTAATTGCTTTTTCATTATGAAGGTCCTGAGGAAGAACTTCCTATTTATTCCGAGATCCTCCAAAAAACACTTGTCCAGTCTCTAGTTAAAGTAGATTGGATTATTGTAACTCCCTGTTTGTAGGTCCTTCTTCCAATCTCTTTCACAGACTGCCGCTCATACAGAATGCCACAGACAGGCTTATAATAAACCTGCCTCAATTGGCTAGGATTTCAGATTATTTTACCAGTCTCCATTAGCTCACGTTTAGAAGAGGCACATTTTTAAGACCCTCAGCTTTTCATCTAAGGCTCTTGATGGCGACCCCTCCAACAACTACATGGCTCGGATATTTCCTAGGAGAAACATACTTTACTACAATGTTTTCACGATGCAGTGCCTTTACCACACATGCGTTTACCTTACATCCAATTTTTGGAGCCTTTACCATACATACCTTTACCACACATGGTAAGTTTCGTTGAGGTAACTATATGTGTGTGGGTGGGTGGGTCTGTGTTTGCGTGTGTGTGTGTCCTTGTGTGTGTGTGTGTGCGTGTGTGTGTGTGTGTGTGTGTGAATATATTTAGGATCTTAGGGGTGGGTATGGGCATAGGGTGGTTATGGTATTTTTAGGGTTTATGGGTTGGTAAACGCATAGGTTTTAAGGGTATTTTTTTTAAGGTTTAAGAGTGGGTAGGGGCATAGGGCAGTAAAGGCATTTTAGGGTTTGGAGGTGAGTAAGGGCACATGGCAATAAGGGCATTTTTAAGGTTTAGGCGTGGGTAGGGACATAGGGGCCGATTCACAGAACTAACTTAAGACAAAATCCTAAACTTACTACTTTTGGTATTCACAGAAGTTAGGATTTTGTCTTAAGTTTGTCTTAAGACAAACTTAAGATAGACTTAAGACAGACTTGAGACAGACTGAAGACCAACTTAAGACAGACTTAAGACAGACTTAAGACAAACTTAAGACAAAATCCTAACTTAAGTCTGTCTTAAGTCTGTCTTAACTCTATCTTAAGTCTATATTAAGTCTGTCTTAAGTCTGTCTTAAGTCTGTCTTAAGTATTGTCTTAAGTTTGTCTTAAGACAAACTTAAGACAAAATCCTAACTTCTGTGAATACCAAAAGTAGTAAGTTTAGGATTTTGTCGTAAATTAGTTCTGTGAATCGGGCCCTTTGGGTGGTAAGGGTTTTCTAGGTTTTATAGGTGAATAAAGGCATAGGGTGGTAAGGGTATTTTTAGGGTTTTGGAGTAAGGGCATAGGGTGATAACAATATTTTTAAGGTTTATGTGTGGGTAGGTTAAGGGAATAGGTAAGGGTATTTTTAGGGTTCGGGGTGGGTAGGGGCATAAGGTGGTATGGGTTTTTTGGGGGATTTAGGGTGGGTAAGGGTATAGGGTGGTAAGAATTTTTTTTAGGGTATGTGGTGGTAAGAGATACAGGGTAATATAGACATCACAAATGGATTGCTGAGAGGCATAGAGTACTTAGGTCTTACAGCTGTCACAGCTGGATGGTGCAGAATCAAAGACTGCCTGGGTTTTACAGATGTTGTGCCTGAATTGTGCAGAATCATGTGCAGAATCATGGCACTAGTCATAGTGATAGTCACAGGCTAAAGACACAATGATGACACACATGATGTATAGGTGAAAAGCAAGTCATGGAGTATGATTACAATTGAAGTTCAAACAGCAAACACAAGAGCTGGCTTCTCTTTCTTCTGATCTGTTTTTCTAAAATGAACAGTGACTAGCGGAAAGGAGAGATTTATGGATACATTTATTTTTTGCACGCTATATTTCATTACAGGAACAATAGACCTTTCTGTGTGTTTCTACACATCCTAACCTACAGCATTTTTTTGATCTGACTCGGACTAAAATGTTTCTCATATCTTTTTTGTAATAAATTACTAACTGTTTTTGATGTATTTGATGTCACACTGCATATTTCACTTTTATTCTTCATGTCTTCAATGATGCTGTTTTTTGTAATATGAAAAAGCAAGACACCTAAAATTGAATGTATTTCATGCATTGTATGTGGGAAGGATGGTGATGTGGCCACATATTATAGCAAACAAAAATACCCTCTACAGTACATTAAAAGAATATTTCAAGTCACCTCTGAGGTCCATAACCTTAGAAAGTACCTAATCCTCCAGCCTTTTTCGTCACAGAACTCCTCAGTTAATTAGTTAAACCTTAACCATAGCAAAACGAAAATTATGCTGGTTGGAACCCCTCCTAGGTCATGGCCAAGCGAAATCTGACAATTGACCCAAAACCCGTCCACAATCCTGTCTTGTAATGAAAAACAATCTCTGTATTTGGATGGCGTTTTGATAAACAAGCCCCTATTCACTAAACTGCTGCATTTGCAAAATGCATCAACACATACTTTACTTACAGTTGGTTTTGGAGACCAAAGGACACCATCACTCTCCTTTGACGTGACGTTGCTGAGTGCATAAATCGCTATGCATGATACAAACAGTAATATGGAAATAGGACCAGGCTTCCTACCATATAATTTACACCAACCAACCAGACATCTGAGATCTGCAATAATGTCACAATGACAGTTTTGAGACATAAACATGTGACGTGGACTGGGCAAGCTTTTTCGGAGCAAGTATCAACTAAGTGTAATGTGGCATTCCACCTTAATATCGACTTCAGGATATCGTGCCATCAAAACATCATGAGAAGATATTGAGGACCAAAATGAATCGATGGCCAGGATTAGATCATAATGTATGTTGATTTATTAGTATACTAATTATATATTAGTCTAAATATTGTGAGGTCATAAGCCTCTGCCAGTCACCGAGTGCCACTTTCCACAAATGACCAACCCCTGCTAGGCATAGCTTTCGACAATCTATATCAGGCTGTAGGCAGGGACTTGCCACCAGACAGTCCCCGCACTCAGCTCTCCCTAGATCACCAACTTCTGCTGTGCTTATTATTGTTATATGTAGACTTATATTTATTATTAGTTTTTTGTTCTATTTTCTCTTTGAGAAGTGCATTTCATGCATGTATGCCTGCGATAGGCTAGTAAACAGAACTAAATTAATTCTAGAGCTGATAGGGCCGTAGCCCATTTTGCCATTGGCCATTCCAGAGGTGAATGTGGCAAAGTCATTGAGGCTGTCTTGATGGGAATTACTTGTGGGTGCCTGCTATGCTTGGCACACTAGAGAGATCCCAAAGTAAATCGAGCTTGGGGGGAGGTAACAAATCCCACTACAAATTATCCTATCTGTGTGGATTTCGGGTTATAAAATTGGGAATAAGGAACCCATGAACGCATTGGTATTCTGGATTTCTGTTTGATTTCAGGACTGCTCTCAATTAGTGCATGTTAAGGGTTGTTATTTCTGAAGCTGCTGCTCCTCACATCTTGTTCTATAAATTGGAAATGAGAGCCTGGTCTGAGAGACAGTTGTCAAGAAATCACATGCATTTGGCTAGAGAGCAAGTTTTTCGCTATATAGAGAATGACTAAACTGTACATGAAATCACATTTGCAACAGTGAAGGCCGAGCTTAATATACTTTATGGAATATTTATCAATCTTTTACACAGCTGAACATAGCAAGCTATTAAAGGGAAGGGCAAGAATGTGCCATATTTAACATTATACTGCCCACATCGGTCCTTTCCTAGCATTGGCACATTTTTGGCTGCCTAGCGCCAGTGCAGCCACCCTTGCATCATATTGCAAGGGTGCCCGCATTGTATGCAGTATTGTTTTTGTGCAGGAACTATACCTTCCTGCACAAACACAATCCTGAGAGGCATTTTCCTCCTTCTATGTGTGCTGCAGAAGGCAGCACACATAAAAAGAGAAAACAATGAAAAAATAAAGATATTTCTCCTTGTTACACTTCACCTGGGGTGCCGTAGTGTTTTGATGCACTCCCAGGTCTACCACTAATGGTAAATCTGGCAATGCACCAAAATCCATGGGTGGATGTGTGGGAACTCACACGCTCCACCCATGGAACGTCTTCCTGCCACAGAGTAACACAAATTGCGATTTGCACTGCCTTGCATTACTCTTTTTATCAAGCTTTGCATGACCAAGCAAGATGGCCTTGCATGGCTTGATAAATCTCACTTAGATTTTACGTCGCCCTTGCTCCCCCTTGCAGGGCAACGCCAAACCTTGCTAAATCTGGACCTTAAGGGGTCAGTAATCATACTTTCTCAGACAAAGACGAGGGGGCATATTACCAAGACACGGCGTTAAAATTATCGCCGCTTTAGCGGCAGAAACCTGCTGCTAAAGCGGCGATAATGGGCTTGATAAAATTCCCTTGAGAATTCCCATAGAAGCCCATGTTCTGGTGTCAACATGGGCTTCTATTGGAATTCTCTGCGGCATATTATGAAGCCCATTATCGCCGCTTTAGCTAAAGCGGCGATAATTTTAACGCCGTGCTTGATAATATGCCCCCAAGTTCCCTCTGGTCAATGGAACCTGTACCAGGTCAAAAAACAGCACCAGACTTGTCCCTGCAATGGGATAGAAGTCGTATGCACTATTGCATTTCCTTCTTTTCTGTCCACTGTGTAGCAGCCATAAAGAAGAAATTATTAATGTCAGTCTTGTCAAATACAATGTTTAAAAAAAGGTTTTATTTTTTCTAGTATTGGCTACTGGGTCACTGACCTTTAATGCATTCAAATCTTTTCGCACAGCTACATGAATAAAGGAAGCACATTTAGAACGTAGCTACACCTAATGTAAGAAAAGTTTCATTTGTTGCAAGGGAGTTTTTTTGAGTTAGGGCTGTGCTCCAGTTTGTTCGAGTCTTTTTCATGGTGGAAGGACTGAACTCAGCACTTCCTTGACTTTTTTTAATGGCACACCTGAGAACTTGTACTTCCTGCAGAGTAAAGTATAGGGTGGCCAGAAGTGGGGCACTCTGTCAGCCTCCCTGTTGGAACCTCTTAACCTTGGAGATAGTATGCGAGAGAGAAATTTGGTTGGTGATACTTGTTCCTAAGTTTTGTGTAGGCCTTAATTATGCCCTTCGGTGCCAGATTCTTGAATGTTGAGAGAGGAAGAGCTGACAACACTGAGAATTCCCCTTTAAATCAGCTAAACAGAGAAAGCCTGGACGTCACTGGTCCAGATATAATTCACTTTTTCTTGAGTTTAACAACTTCATGCCCTAGATGAACACTTCTTTTAATGCAAATTTCTCAAAAACTACAGAATGGATTTACACCAAATAACAAACAGCCTGCTTTCTAAGTAAAGTTCTAACTTTGTACCAAATGTTATGTAATTCGATTCAGCCCTTATTGCTGCATCAATAAGCAAACTCTCATTTTGGAATTATAATGGGAAATTGTTTTTAGGCACACTCTTTTTATTGGCCTCTGCTTGGTGAATCAGCACCAACCTTTCCATAAAGGAGCCAAAGTGGATGATTTTCTTTTTGAAAATTGTGTGCAGATTCGTTGAATACCAAAGTTATTAAGAAAAAAAGAATGCCTTTCCTATGACATTCTGAACTAACTTATTACTATGCCAATATTGTCTCAAAAGTAATAAAAGTAATAAATATATATAATAGGATAATCAATTCCAAGTTGACTTGCAATATCCTTTCAACATACAGCATAAATTATTGTATTCCTCATACTACACAGTCACGCCATAACCGTTCACCCGCAAAAACACATGTATATTAAAGTGGTAGTGATAGCATTATTGTAGTCAGAGTTCCATAGGGATAGCCTTTTTTGTTTTCTTAATAACTTTCAAGGTCTTTGATTATTCTGCAACAAACTTTCCCAGAAAATGTTTCACAGTCACTTTGGGCTCTTCATGGTAAGTTTTGTGCAAATACATCAAGCGTGCAGCGAGAAAGAGGTGGTGTCCAAGTGTTTCATTTATCATTTTAATAACCATAGGATTCTTCACTGCTTCACAAAGAAAAAACAACTAAACAGAATTGCACCAAATTTAGCATGAAGGTAGAACTTATCTCAATGGCTGTTCTTTTGTTGTAAATATGATCTGTATGTTTTGAAGAAATTAGCTTTTGAAAAGGTGCTGGGTTGGGCATGAGGAGATTACATTTTACAGCTATCTGGAGAAGAGTTTACAGTTTAGAGATATCTTGACAGTTAATTTGCAGATCCTCCTCAGATTCACAAATCTATGGAACATTTGTGACCCATAAAGGGACCCTGTTGGACTAGGGTGCATTGCGGTTTTGCAAATTCAGCTCCCGATTTGTGAATATGCCACTTTCTGATTGGCTGGCCATCACTGAGACAATTCTGTTAAGCTGCCACGACAGAACTGAGTGGACTGAGCACAGTCTTTGCAAAAAAGAACATAGCATTGGAATGCCAACAGTTATGGCTTTAAAATAATGTTGTATGATAATGTGAAGTATTACTAGTAGATAGCATGGGAATGGATGTGTATTTGTGTGAAAACAAAGAATTACAGAATAATATTTGTGTCAGATAAAATGTAATGTGACAGCTGCAAGGTCAAGCTAGACCGAAAAGTCCATGTAGGTTAATGACTGCCGTCCCCCCATCTGTGCTGCTGCCAGAAAAAAACACCATAACTTATCTAGTTATTTCAGGTAATTTAATAGTATAATAATCTTATGTATGTGCCCCTGAAAGTTCAACCTCAGTGTGCTGGATAAATAAACAAAATAATCACAGTTGTGTGGAGGGTGAGCACATAACTTCTGCTGAATCAAAACATGCACTCCTGGCTCCCAATAAGTGGGCAAAACAAAAAAAGTCCCCTCTCCTGTTGTTGTCATATAATTGTCTGGCAACAGCTGTGCTGTCTAGTCACACCAAATAAATATCATAAAGAGTCAGTGTGAACCTACCCATGTGAAGTGTTTGTGGGAGAGGTCGAAATGGCCTCTCCTAGTATTAAAATTAAAATTAAAATACTTTTACCACTGTAATCTTGAATTCAGCATAGGATCGATGAGTCCGGCAAAAAATGGAATACGTATATATATATAGAGAAAGAGCATTATTGCTGTGCTCGGTCGAAGGCCATATGTGAATGCAGGGCTTGGCCACAGTTCTGGCCCTACAGCCAACCCCTGCAACCCATGGCTGAAGGCAGTGAACAACAGCTGTACCTGCGACCAATGGCGAAGCACACAGCTGAAGATCATGCAGAGCAGTGGTTGGCCACCCATAGAGAGTTGGACGCTGGGCAATACCTGCGATGACAATGCAACTGCCAGCGCGGCCCCCCATGTACCATAGTGAATAACGCAAAGTCATCATGAAGATTGGTGGGAATATAAATAATAATATCAGTGAATCATTCATACGCATTGTTATGGAGATATTGAGATTGTAATAAATGTATTTATAGAGTCATTTATATAGTGAGTCATCTACTGTGATGGTTATTATTAATTATATAGTTATAATTTTTTTATGTGGTGGTGGCTATTGACTCCTGCTTTTGCTTTCCGCATTCGTTACGTAACCGCGGGGATCACGATGACCAAAGTCATCACAATCTCCGGCCTCACCGCGAAAACGGAAAATAGGTCTTAGAGATGGTTTTTTATAGAACCTCTCTAGAAAAACATGACTTTATAGAATACTGTAAGAAACCCGTAGTGTGTAAAATACTGTATATATATGTGGAACTGCCAAGCTAGTCTTCCCTGCACCGGAAACAAGCGTCCTAGGACTGGTTTCAGGGTAACACCCCTCATCTGCAAGGCTAGCTTAAATCCAGTGGCAAAGTGAGCAAGGGACCCACGTCTGGGCATACCCTTCCAACTTAGGGCAAACAAAGCAAACACAAGGAGATGATGGACGGAGTGCTGAATCTTTTCAAACACTCACCCCCAGTGGCAGATCTGGGTTGAACCCATCATCGTTCTCTAGCTCACTTCGCCACCCCAGTTCAGACCCAGTTATATGCAAATCAGTCTTGAGCCTGTGCCTCGTGTGTTTGCTTTGCCCGAACTGCCAAGACATGGCTTGGTAGTTCGAGCTGGACTGTTCCCATGAGGCACAGGGTCAAGACTGATTTGCATATAGCTGTGTCTGAACTAGGGTGGCGAAGTGAGCTAAAGAACAATTATGGATTCAACCTAGATCTGTGACTGAGGGTGAGTGTATGAAAAGTTTCAGTGCTCTGTCCATCATCTTGTTGTATTTGATATATTAGATTACACCAAGTCAGTGTGAGGGAAAAGCAACATCAGTTTCACAAAGATTTCTTTCATTAGGATTTCCAGCCCTACCCCAGTCAATGTGCCTAAGTCATTGCCACCACAGTGCACAATGATGAGGTGAGGAGCTCGGCAATCCACAATGGTTTTAACCAAAGCCAGCAACTGTTGAAACTTTAACCCTCTCTGCCCAAACCAAGTAATCTCCACATTTGGCAAACCCACGTCCCTGTCAATACTTCTGTTTTTTGGAGCCTCTTTAGCCCAATTGATATAACTGTGGCCCACAATCCATGCACTATGCATTTTGAAGTGAAGGAGCAATAGTAGTCGGGGAAAGGTATAACTGGAGGAGGTAGTTTTCCAAAGGAAAAGCACATAAAATGGAGGTGTTTAAAAAAAAAAGGAATATATTTCAATTGATTCTATCAGCATAAACGTGAATAAAATTAGGTAGTGTGCTGGATGCCTTAGCAAAAAGTCTTATTAATGGCTGTTGTTTAAAAAAAGAAATGTAATATAGACATGGATATGCTTTTGAATCTGTGGAGTTAAGCACACCTCCTGTATCTTATTTGAGAGTAGCATGTTCCTTCTAGAATGTGCTGTGAACTTGTGGCCAACTGTTTCCGCTGGGTTGCTAGGTACCCTGAGCGTAGAGTATATTGCATGGGAAGGGTGTTAAAGAGACAGAACATTTTTTTTAAAGTTGAGGAGTGATGACACAATTTAAGTAATGGCAAGCTTTAATTTTCACCTCAGGACGGTGTAGTAAATTATTGTTCAGTATTTTAAAAATGTTTTAAATGAAGTTAGCTATAGATTTGAACTTCTGTGTTTTTCCGCGATTACTCTGTGATGACTGTTAAAAAACCATGGAGACGTGCCAACAGGAACCTCGTTTTGAAAGAGAGGGAAAGGATTAACAGATGCTAACCATTCACAGGGGGGAGATGCAGTAGTCTAAAATGAAAGACATGATTTCATTTTCTGCCTTTCTCATGATGACAGTGTGGAACGTTAAAGAGGTTGCCATTTTAGAGTTGTTTTGTATGAAAGTGGTGTACCATTCTTGTGCTTAGTTTTTACAAATCTTAACAGTCCCAAAACTATCCAGAAAGAGCTAAAATGACAATATAATGTATACACTCAATTCACTGGTATGTACATAGCTTTTTAATTATATAAAAATGTACATTAGAAATGAAGATGTATATGGGAGTTTGATTACAGAGAGTATCACAGTGATGGGAACAAAAATATATCAGATGAACTGTATCTGGCAGAGGGTATGTGTTTAGTTTAAGATGTTAGTACAGTTGTAAATTACCATGAGCAATGCCTTTAATAATCACAATGTTTTAAATGTCTAAGCATTATGTGCAGAATAGATACATCTATGTTATTTGCATTCTGGGAGTTGTGGTAGTTTTAGTCACATTACTAAACAGGCGTACTGTAGTCATGGATAAAACATGAGAAAATGTGCTGTGCATAATTATAAATTATAAAAGTAGTAATACTTGTTATGTATGTATTAGGAAGTTTTTGTCAATGTGGTTTTTAACTTATGTAATTGGTTTGCATATCTTTAGATGGTGAGTTATGTTTATTCTGGTTGCAGATAGTTATATGTACGATGAGAGTGTTGAGCTTATTCAAAGATGCATAGAATTATATATTTTTGGAAAGATGGCCTGAAGGTGTCTATCTTTTATGAAATCACATAAATGTTTTCATGGTGCTCTATGTTCTTCAAGGCTGTTAAAATGTCATTTTTATAGTGAGGGTAGTTATTTCTTTCAACATGCTCTGTTTAAAATTTGGGGTGGTAATAATGAAGAATGTCTATTGAGAGTTTGTGTGCTAGCTTTACTTGGCACGTCATTTTTCTTTGAGAAATACTGAACATATGTTTTAAAGACACAATATAAATGTGTGAACTGATGTAGGTATGCCATTAGGAAAAGGTTGTGTGCCTTCAAAAGGTGAGAATTGTTTTCAGTTTTAGAAATGTATTGCTGCATGTGGATGCTGAGTAACACATGGCTCCCCAAGAGTATGCATTGCTCTGTGTGATATCTAGACTTATTCAATCACCCAGGCAGTACACATGCACTCTTCCGATCATGCAGGCACTAATTATGTACTCATTGAACTACACAGGCAAAACCCATGAGTTCATCCAATCACCCAGATAGTAGCAATATAGTTATGTGAATACCCAGGCACTAACTATGCAGATTTGGGACCATGGATGTAGTTCCTACATACGCAGGGAATCATGTGGGCACTACTTATAGTGTGAGGGAATTATATATGCACTATCCATGCACACATCCAATCATTCAGAGAGTATTGTTGTTGTCAACCACAAACACATATATTTACAAGTTTTAGTGAGGAATATGTACTCTTTAAGAACCATCTGGTGAATTATATATGTAAACTGTCACACACTGGTTGCATTTACTCAGAAGATTTAAAGAGCTATATGCTCTGATATAGATTAATGTACAGATATTTATATGCAGTGTTCTCAAAATAAGATTTTACACATCTATGTAGAAAACTACTGAAACACTAAATCTACCACGGTAGTAGCAAGGCACAGAAATAGCTCATATGTTGAGTATTGAAACACTGTATGTACCTTTACACTTTGGTTGATGTTTATTTTAAAATTTACTGCAAAGGGCATAAAGTGGTCTTTTACCATGTATAAGTGAGAACTGAGATATTGTGTAGGTGTGTTGTAGGAGAGGGTTTTGTGTTTTGGTTTGGGATTGGTACATTGAAGTAAGTGTTTGTAGTTATGTCAGTAGGTTGATTTGTAGATTTAAAACTGCAACATATTTTACAGAACAATATCTGCATAATTACAGACAAATTGCCTTCAAAAGCTTGAAGGAAAAAGGAACAGAAGCATGTTCATTACCTATGCAGAACTGAGACTCAAAAGGGTCAAAATTAAATAAAAAGTGGTGAACAAAAAAAGAGGTATTGGTAAGAGGACAAACTCATTTTGTAAATGTATATGTGGACATTTCCAAAGATTATGAAATAATGAAAATAAAATACAAACTATGACAAAGAATAACAATGGCCAAAATCTATTTAGCAAGAACAGGAAAGAATTAACAAAGATGTATACATCTTAACCAGGAGACAGAAGCAGTTTAAGGAAATCAGAGCTAGGATGTTTCATAGTAGAGTAGTTATAAATCTACGGGGAAATATTAAGAAGTTTAGAAGAAAGAGACATGCAGTGAATCAGAAAGAACACGTTGAGAGAGTTGTTTATAAGGGCTTTGCTTTGTAGGTGAAGGTTTTTATTTTGATTATAAATAGAATAAAGACTCTTGAGAAAATTGTGTTGCACTTAAGGAGACAAAACCAGAAAAAAAGATTAGTAAATAGAATAACTGTTTTTAGTGGAGAATGCAGACATACTTCTAGTACAGAGTCTTTCTCTAATGAAGAAAACTATGTCCAGGACAATAGATTAGTTCATGCTGTTGATTAGAGAGGACGACGTTCTGTAATGAAGAATGGCACTCCAACAGTGAAAGAGGTGATGGTACCTACAAATGTAGAACAAGATATTGGAGAACAGGTACAGCGAAGGTGTAGTCAGGCGCCTGTATAGAAATGGAATTGTAGTAGTGTTTGTAGTATTCAACACCAATCCATTGATATATTAAGGAAATTTCTACATATCTTTCCAAGGCGAAGTTTGAAACAGAAAATAACTACTTTACAAGGATTGGATCCTCGCAAGATTAGAAAGCATACAAATTTGCAGGGACACTCACTAGCTTGTTTATCAAAACAAAGTGTGCCAAAGCACCTTTCATCATTTCAAGATTTTAACTGTACACCACTCAACAATGCAAACTTTAGTTAGGAGGTTGTTCTCTGTGAATACTCCCACTTTATGTTTAGGAGAAATTAATAAAGCACTTTTGCATGGTACTGTGGCAGATGTAGAAAAGGTTATAGGTGATGTGCAGTTTTGTTTCTTTGTCCTGAGCAGGATTCTTTGGAAAATGTGGAGCTGTTAAGAGAAGGAGTTGCAGAACAGGACACATATACTACAGTTGATAGTTTTAAATAAGGGATTACAAAGTTTAACACAGTGTGGTCTAAAAAAAAAACAGAGTATGTATGTATATGTTGTCGATGCACTTACTAGAAGATTTTAACACAGACGGTTCACTTACATTTAAAAAGTGAAAAAGTAAATAATGATAACTGGCAAAAGTTATCTATGTATTTTTTTGTAGAGGAACACTTTGACTTGTCTATATGGCAACTTTTATGTAAGTAGTGTCACAATAAATTAGAAGATAATAAAATGAACACATAGATATTAGATAACCATTTTGTAAGATAATAAAATGCCTGCTAATGTAGAAAAACTATTAAGGGCCAAAAAATAAATCAATATGTATGCTTTTTTGCAGCATTGCATGAGTGATGTAATATGTGAAGACATAAGCAGTGCATCGCGGGGGCGCCAGTTATAGTCAGCTCGGCTAACTATAATTGCTCAATTTCTCTGGTTTTGTGCATGTGAAATCTGAACCTAACTAGAACGTCACTGTAGCCTTTGGTACGCACCACCAAAAAAAAGAGCGCCAAAACGCCCCGAAATTGACCCTTTGATTGTGACGTCGAGAGACAAAAGGGGTAATGGCTGCTACCTCGGACCTGCCGAGGTCGGGATCCGTGTAGCTTTGAAAGTGGGCTGCGATGGAAGAAATTGGCACAAATAGAGACTGTGGACAACAATAGACTAGGTATTACCCACTGGTGGGTTGAATTGTATAAATACTCACATTGTGAACCACAAGTCCCAGAATACTCCAATTTACATCCACGGAGGAGGTCCAATTGGGGCCAATATCATAAATTAAGCAATTGGATGAGGGGTTTGTGACGATGTGACGCTGGACTATGCCTTAGAGAAAGGTTGCAATGACCGAAACGTGTCAGGCTGGTTGTCCGATGGAAAGTGAATAAAACAAATGGCTGATTACCGATTTCTGAGTGCGCCGTCCTTTGTGGTTGGAGGAGTGTTGGAGATATATATATATATGTATATATATATATACATATATATATATATATATATGTATATATATATTCACTGAAAAAACCATAGGTTTCACACATGTTATAGTTAGCGGAAATTTTACTGATAAAAAACCAGTGAAATTCCCCCGTTATAGTTAGTGCAGGCAACTATAACTCACGCGACCGCAATCCTCTGCTGATGCTAATACTGTATTTAGACACTTATTTGCCCATGTCTTCTTCCATACATTTTTAGCTATACATATATTACAAATATTTTTTTTTCATAAAGACACATATGTCATCAGCAGAAGATTGCGGTCGCGTGAGTTATAGTTGCCTGCACTAACTATAACGGGGGAATTTCACTGGTTTTTTATCAGTAAAATTTCCGCTAACTATAACATGTGTGAAACCTATGGTTTTTTCAGTGAATTTGCAAGGTTTTTTAAATGCTAATTCCTAACTATAACGTGTGTGAAACCTATGGTTTTTTCTGTGAATTTGTACGGTTTTTTAAATGCTAAGTTACTTTACGCCATTCGTGGCGTGCGCGCCCACTTAACGCAGTTCGTTCCGTGCGCGCACGGTGCGCTTCGCGCACCGTTCGTGCACAGTAAGCACGCGGTGCTTACTGTGCTTACGGTGCTTATAAGCCATGCACAAATGGTGCCCTTCGGGCACCATTTGCACACGGGGTGGAGAGAGTGTGGATAATTTTTTCTTTGATTATTTTTGTTGAAAATATTGTGGTTTTTTACACCTCTGATAAGCCCTGCACATTTGGTGGCCTGCGGCCGCCAAAAGCACAGGGGGTGGGGAGAGTGTGGATAGTGTTTTTTTTTATATTTTTTACCGTACGCGTACGGTAAGCGTAATCGGCGAAATTAGCGAAAAAATAAAAATGGCTTTTTTGGCCTTGGGGGGTCTTGGGGGACTCCCTCATCATGGCTATGTGTGTGTGAGCTGTCAAAACAGCTCCTTTACATGTGTATTGGTTTTATTTAACAACCTAACTCTCAGTGCGAGAGAGAAAATGGCGGCCGCCGCTTCCTGGTTTCGGCCGATTCGAATGTTTACTAAGATCTAAGAGCCAATCAGAATCGCGCTCGTGCACGCCACCGTACGCGTACGGTAAGCTTACGGTAAGCGTACCGTAAGCTGGCTCAGATATATATATTGATTTAAAGGCTATTTTCTCAGAATCTACTGAACAGATTTACACCAAACCTACAAAAGGCACTTCCTTGACCTAGGGACTACCTCTCTGCCAAATTTCTAGTAATTCTGTTCAGCCGTTCGGGCTGTAGCCCTGTCTAAAGGTCCTATGGAAAAATGCATGGGAAAAACGCGTTTTGGGACCCCCCTTTTATCTCAGCCCCCGCTTGACGAATCCCCCCGAGACTTTCAGGGTAGGAGCGGAGTGTAGCGCCCCACCTATTTTGAGAAATTCGCGAGGATTCGTCGACCGGCGCCAAAGTTATTCAAAATAGAATGTTGCGGATTTCCTATGGAAAAGGGGTCCTAACTATAACTACCTACTGGCGACCGCCAGTAGGTAATATACATATATATATATATATGTATGTGTGTACAAATATATACATATATGTATACACAAAGATAGACAGACAGACTGACAGAGAGATAGATGGATAGGTATATCTGTTTATTTACTGAAAAACAAAGGTTATAGTGATGTGTTATAGTCAGATCCTCATAATGAGACACATTAAAAAACACTGAAATACACCAATTATAGTTTAGTCAATTAACTATAACTTATGGCCCATCATGCACTGCTTATGACCTCATATATCACCTTGGGGACTGCAGTACTCATTCGTAATTTGAACAATATTGTCTTTTAAATCTAATGAGTGATATTATCAAAGATGTAATTTAACGTATCAAGAGTGATGTATTATTTCAGGTCATAAGCAGAGCAGCCTCTGGTCATGCGCAGTCCTCTTTGGGCAGCCTTCTGTGGCTGCCCATCCTCCGATTTGCACAAGGTTTGTCTTCCATTTATTTCACTACTTTAAAATTAGAGCGCTGGTAAGTGACAGAGAAGATGGTTAGGATGAGTAAACAAATGTGGAAAAGGGACAATTTACTTATTCTGACTTCTCCCTCTTTAGCTATTTTAGCCCTTTACAAACACATCATGCTTCAAATTAATAAATACCCAAACCTCCCACATTTTATCCTGCTGATTTCATACCTGCATTAACAGCTCAATGCTGTTATTTCAGCCCGCTCCTCAGGGGAGATTTTTAAATCAACATCTCCTATTCCAACAAAATGATGCTCAGGAGTTCCTCACTTCTGTTTTGAAAGCAAAATGTTAGGGCTTTTGATGTTCATTTGAACTTTGTGGTGAAGCTGCAGTTAATCACTGGTGAATTTACTTACAGATTGCTGCTAGTGTTGCTAGTATTTTCACTTTGTATGTCAGAATGTTTTGTTGACATGGATGAAGAGGATATTTGAGAACTTACAGAATTATGGTGTCCTGATTTTAGTTTCCAAAGCGTTAGCCATAATTTCTATGACAAAAAGAAACTCCTCATTTTCTCATTTACTACAGGATCCTATGCATGAAATAATTTTAGCATGGTGGTGGCAGAAGTTATAGTTAGTTCAGTAAACTGTAGCTGCTGAATTTTAGAGGTGTTTGAACACCTATTTATAAAGTCACTTTATTTATTTTTTAAGTGAGTTTCTCAGGTTCATTAAACATAAGCTACAACCTTATTAGTATACCTGACTACAATGCCACTTTAACCTTTATTTTTTTCATTGAATTGATATAAAGATTTGTCCACAAAAATGTAATTATTTTAAAATGGAGGAGCTGTTAAGCGACTGATAAGATGGCTAAGCTCGAGTAAACAGATGTTGGGAGGGAATACTGTGCTTATGCAGATATGTGTCTTTTAACTCAAAGAAACTAATGAAAAGGCCACACCACAAAATTAGAAATGAAGTCCATTCTTGCATATTCAACAACACTGATCCGAACTGCCATTAAATATTTTTGAAGCATGCTATGTTGAGGAAATAACACCCCGATTAGGCTTCCTACAGTGGGACTCATGCTTTTGGATATTAAGTTTAAAAGGTGCTGATGTGTCAACCTTTAATGAAATGTGGGCACTAGTTTTCTGAAAATTAGACAAGGAATTTATAAACCTGTTAAACGCCATTCAGAATATGTGAGATTATGAGAATTTATTGAGTTTGGGATGTTTCTTAGCACTGAAGAAGTTCCTCTTGCCTCTTTGTGCAAAAACCCTTTGGCTGTATCTCTCATCTTGAGTGCTCTGTACTCATGGCACTTTGGATCAGTGTTGTCGAATATGCATGAATGGACTTCATTAGCTCATTACTCATTTTGTGTTGTGCCCTTTACATTCGTTTTCTTTGATGTATTTTATTTTTTGGTTATTTTCTGTACGATTAATCCAGAAAAGAAAAGCAGCTATTTTTGCGGAACTACTTAGTGTACAGCGACACATATCCCCAAAAATATCTCTATGTGTCTCTTAACTACTTTTAGTCCTTTTAAAAATATACTATACCTAAAATTACTAAAAACCCACACCTCCCATCACATTGTTAGCCTTCTGGTTTCATGCCTGCATTAACATCTCCATGGTCATTTACTCCAGCCTGCTCTTCAGGAAAGGCTTTAAATTCAACAGCTCCTACTGCATCAAAATGGCATTCAGGATTACCTAACTTTTGTCTTGAATACAAAACGTAAGCTCTCTACTTGTTCATTAGAACTGTGTAGAAGCTGCAGTTGATTACTAGGTAGCTAACTAACAGACTGCTGCTAGTGTTGAAAGCACATGTTTGACTCTGCATGTCAGAACGTTTTACTGAAATGTATGAGGAAGATATGCAAGAAGTCATAGAAATTTGTATCTCATTTTTGTTTTCTAGAGCACTAATCATAATTTCTATAATGAAAAGAAACCCTTAAATGTTTCATTTACTGCAGTATTTTCTGTGTGCTACACTTTTTTCATTAATACAGAACATTAATGCTCGAATATACCCAGCGAGGGTAGAATGTTCTAAATTAAAAAAGGGAGAAACAGAAAGGCAAACATTCTAATGTTGGAGCACAAGGATTAAATGTTTAAACCAGCCATTATAAGCCCTGAGCCTCTTCATGTTCTTCAACGGAGCTCCTAACATTCTAATATTTTAATTGTTCATTAGAACATAGTGGTGAAGCTGCATTAAAACATTGGTGAATCAACTGACAGGCTGCTGCTTGTGTTGGAAGTACATTTCACTCAGCATACCAGACTTTTTTTCTGACATTGATGAGGAATATATTAGAAAATTAATTGATAATGTGTCCTCCTTTTAGATTTCTAGAACACAATTCATAATTTCTATGACAAAGTGAACCACTTCATTTCATTCATTTCCAATTAAAATGCTTGCAGTTTTACAGCTGTGATTCCATCAACATGGCATTTAGGTTTGTCACACGTTTGTCATAAATACATAATACAAGCACTCTATTTATTCATTAAAATGCTGTGGTGAACCTATGGTAGATATTTATCAAAAAAAGATTCCTTTCTGTGTATTACTCTTTTAGTTGGTGACCATGAGGCCTACACATTTAGATCAATAACCTTTGATTTTTGACTGTGACACTGGACAAATATTATTACTCCAGACTAGAATATACTTTTTGTTACTCTCAAAATTTATTTTTCATAGGAAAACACTTATGTTCAATAAAATCATATTTTAAAATTGCATTCAATATATACTCTGATTGGGTGCTCTGGTACAGTCTTATATATGCTATCTAACAATTCCGTATTACGGTATCTATCTCAGAGTCACACACACTTCAAATCATGTACTTTCAAAATTGCAAATTAAATACTACACAAATACATTTCATATGCTTTAAAAAGTCCCACTGTCGACGCGTTTCGGTGCATAGGTTACAATAGTAGCACCTTCCTCAGGACGGACAAGAATTTAAAACCAAAGTTTTGTTCTTCTTTCTAAAAAAGAGAATGCATATAATTAATACCATTTCCCTATGGAGAGTTGATTCTAGTTCTGGGCTATGCTGTTAGTGTCACTTATACATATTGTCTGCCCTTACTTTAAGTGTAGGGGTTGAAGTCCTTCTGTGGGTGTTCAGGACGACTTTATCACCTCTCAACTTTTGTGATTTTAGACCACTTGCATCATAGTCAGTGGAGTCATAGAATTCTACAAAAAGAGCATGGAGTTATTTCACCATACTTTTTGAGCCTATTAGCCTATTCTCATGCTGTTAAGCAAAACACTTACTTTTAAAAAGTCACGTTGACACATGTTCAATGGTGTCTTAAAGCAGGTACGTCTTTCGATATGCACCGCCTGTATTCAATTGTTTAGCTGTGCCTGTAAGGTACATAGATAATGCTATATACTTCAAATAATGATGTCATGGCACTGGTGTTTATTCTCAACAAATACATCCATATACCTACCAATAGGTTTTTCGCCTAATGTTTAAGTTCAGGCTGTCCTTCCCTGCACCTTTTCAAGTGGTGTCCTGATACCTGTACCGGAATAACATGACGTTCAATTTAAGTGTACAGTTATCCATAGATCATGGCTTTAGACATCTACCTATCCCCTACTCCTTCTAAATTAGAAAGGGGTTCAGTACATACCAGTTAGAGCCTGCAATATCTTGTGGCAGCCTGAATCTTGACAACGCTGTCTTCTTTTCTTTAAGCGCTGTCAGCCACACTGTAGGTTTTCTTGGGGGTGTTTTTACTTTTACTCCCAACCTGTGTATTAAAAGTCATATTGGAGGAGGTTTTATTTAGATCCTCGCATAGAAGAATCTTCTTATCGCATTCCCCAGATTTTGCCAAATTTGCTAATTACAAGTATGTCCTCTACTCTCATTGTCACTCATGCTGTTTTAAAGCAGTGCTGAGGTGTACTTTAATATTTCTTTATCAGAGGTAACTAACAGAAACCGTGCCCTGTTCGCTTTGCAGTGCTACAGCGTTAAAAGCGATTGTCACAAGCAGCCCCTCCCTAGAGCACTTGCTTAATGACCCTCCCTAGAGCACTTGCTTAATGCAAGCTGATAGACTAAGGTCTTCAGAAAAGGAGTACCACAACTTTCCCCCTTTCCTAGGATTTCAGTCTTGGAATCCTGCATAGGAGAAAAGATTCTCTCCCTCACTCTACATACATTCGAGTGCCCAATGCTTACTCAAGTCTTCTATCCATCTAGTTTGCACCAAAGCGGTCCTTACCTTTAAAAATCGGCGAGCCTGCTAGTCACAACGTCCTGCTTCCACCGCAACTGGTGAATGCAGTCGTTTGTGCAGGCTTTAAATACCCCTAGGCATACTTAATTGGATGCCTATTACCTGCCAAATTGGTATTTAACATTCAATTAAGGTAGCCGTCTATCGGCGCCATTTTAGTAGTTTTTTGCATCAATCCTTTAAGGACTACAGGTCCATGGGTTCAATCCCGGGTCCTCCTGCTTGCCGAATTTTAAGCTGGTGACTATTATTATTTCTGATTTGTTTATAACACTGTCCCCTTTTCTTTTAATATTGTAAACTTCCTCCTGGGCACACCGGTTTGTTCAGACCGATTTTCGATCGTTTTCGGCCGCCATTTTGGTAGTTTTTAAGTCTTATTTGCGAACTACAGAACCACGGGTTCAATCCCCGGTCCCCCTGGTTACTGATTTTCGAATTTTTCCATATTTGCCGATTTTTCAGCTGGTGACTTGTATTATTTCTAATTTATTTATAACAATATCCCATCTTATTTTGATATTGTAAACTTCCTCCTGGGCACACCGGTTTATTCAGACCGAATTTCGATAATTTTCGGCCGCCATTTTTGTAGTTTTTTAGTCTAGTTTGCGAACTACAGAATCACGGGTTCGATCCCCGGTCCCCCTGGTTGTTGATTTTCGAATTTATCCAGGTTAATATTTCTACCTTGCTGGTTACAAGTTCACATTAAATTCACGCCATTTTTGCAGTTCGCTATGCTGCATTGTTAAGGAACTACACGGTCACTGAATTGGTCCCCAGCCCTATATTTCACAGAATTTGAGTATTAGTCTCTCTAATTACACAAGATACTGTTTAATTGATTTGCAACTGGCATCTTGGTATTATGTCATAGTTCTCTTTGTGCACAGAAGTACTAGGATGCAATGCTCATTAACTGCCTCATTCTGTGCTCAACTGTTATTCCTCTACTCGGCTGGTGGTTCCATGATCACATATTTCAATAAACCTGTAGGGCATGCCAATTTTCACACATTTCTTATTGTGAGGTGTGTCCCCTTATCCCACCCTATGGTCGTAGGTCAAAACAATTTATACTCCACAACAAATGTCATACGGTTCACTATTGCTATTTACCATATACTACATTTCATATCATTTGTGTATTCTTCTATACAACAAGAAAAAAACAGTTACTGTAAAATGAATGGGTATAAAGTTCAACCTTGCTATTGGACATCTTCTACACTGCATGTCTGCTTTATTCAGTTATAAAAATAAAATAGAACAGTCACCGTGTTACATTGGGTATACCTGCATTGTGCTTTTTGTTAACAATATCTAATACAACATGATTCTTTTGCATAGTCTTTACAGAAAATACTTGCATTATAGCTACAATGCCATCCTAAATACATAATACAATTTTCATTGCCTATACTTGCTTATTTCTCCCCATTGGGGCCAGCCTTAATTTGGGTCGTGTTAATCCTGATATTTATTAGGGAGATGATTACAGACTTTCATATTACTATCCTGTATTTCTTGGATGTGGTGGGGCAGAGATCTGCAGCACTATCTAATCATTCTGTCCCATTCCTCTCGACCGTTAAGTCCTAGATAATAAGATTTAAATTTGGACATATAAAACTGTTCTCTCTGTTTACGTTTTTTGTTTAAATCTCCTCCCCTTACTGAAATCCTGATCTTTTCTAAGATGAACCACTTGATGTCATCCATATTGTGGTTTTCAGATGTCCAATGTTCAACCAAAGGAGCATTCTTTCTTTGGTTTCTTATTGCGGATCGATGCTCCGTGAGCCTTAGACGCATTTCACGTCCGGTTTCTCCAATGTAACATTTGTTACAAGGACACAGCAATAGGTACACTACATTAGATGTGCGACAATTAACATGTTCGTTCATCCAATGAGTTATACCGTTGATTTCCAGTTTGTCGGTCTTAATGATGCTCTTACAGTGTGAGCAAGACCCACATGGCAGGTTTCCCCTAATAGGAGTATTATTTGCAATACTCCTTAGTCCCCCACTCTTTGGTTCTTTAAAGGTATGCACTAAATGGTTCCTGATGGTCTTGTTCCTCCTGTATGCATATGTTGGTTTAGCCATTGGTATCACTCCTACCTTATTCAATATGCCCCAGTTCTTGTTAATCAGGTTTTTTACCTTGTTACTAAAGCCGTTGTAGTCTGATACCATTATAATTCCATCATTACGATCATTCGTTTTTGTCGATGTCTCGAACAGACTATCACGGTTATAGTACTTGGCGCGCTTATAAGCTAGTTTTATTAAGCGCTTAGGGTATCCTCTCTGTGCAAGCTTAACTCTAAGGATGGCTGCGTGTTTTTCATAACTGGATCTATCGCTGCAGTTACGCCTAATCCGTAAGAATTGGCTGAAAGGTATCCCATCTTTCTGGCATTTAGGATGGTAGCTGGTATGGTGAAGCAGGGTGTTACGGTCTGTGGGTTTTACGAACAATTCTACATTGAGGACTCCTTCTTTTTCATGGATCCTGATGTCTAGGAAGTCTACTGCTGATTGACTTTTATTTGAGGTAAACTTAAGATTTGGATCCCCGCAATTGATCCATTCAAGGAAGGTGTCTAAATCCCTTTCTGGACCGTCCCAAATGAAGAAAATGTCGTCTATGAATCTAGACCAGCACTTTACATTCTCAAAAAAGGGACACATCTCATTGTAGATATGTTGGGTCTCAAATCTCCCAACATACAGGCATGCCAGGCTGGGAGCACATGTGGCTCCCATACTGGTGCCCTTGATCTGGCAGTAGTGATCTTGCTTGAATAAGAAGATGTTGTTTTTTAGAATTATATCAATGCATTTTATGATGAAGGTGTTTTGTGCAGTAAGATCCCCTGCCTCATTTCCCAAAATGTCCTCCATCATTCTCACAGTATCCTCTTGTGGGATATTGGTATATAATGCTTCAATATCTAAGCATACCAGCCATTGGGTGTCTTTATTGAATACTAAACCCTCAATTTTAGAAATCATATGGGTGGTATCTTTTATATATGAGGGTAGTTGTGTGACCAAAGGCTGGATGAAGTGGTCCACATATTTGCTGAGAGGCTCAGTCAAAGATTCAATTCCTGACACTATAGGGCGCATTGGGGGGTCTTCCAGGTTTTTGTGAACTTTGGGCAGCCCATATAGTGCTGGGACCTTAGGGTTCTCATTAATTAGGAATCGATATTCCTCTTCGCATATTATATTGTCTTCTTTAGCGAAGGTTACAACATCTCTCACCTTTTTCTTAAGACTGTCCCATTCTCTCACGCTACTGGATTTATAGTGTGTCTCATTATTCAGTAGTTTAAGCATTCTGTTTTCATAGTCTTCAGTGGTTAACACCACTATGCTCCCTCCCTTGTCTCCTGGTTTTATGGTGATATCATCACAGGATGACAAGGACTTTAGTGCCGCCCTTTCCTGTTTTGATAAATTGTTTTCAGTCCATACTTTTGTATCTAATAGCTTCTCTAAACCAGTGGTCACTGCTTTTTCAAAGGTATCCACCTCTTGTCCTACCATTGCTGTATTAGGTGTCCAGATGGATGGTGGTTTGAGGCCCGATTTATTAGTGGTCTCTCTACTCTCTTTCCCTTCAAAAAACTTTTTTATTCTGACTTTTCTGAATAGGTCCCTCACATCCCTTTCTATGTTAAATCTACAGCCTATTGTGCTGGGGGCAAAACCTAATCCCTTCTCTAAAACACTAATCTCATGTGTTGTGAGTATTTTGTTAGAAAGGTTTATTATTGGGGCTTTGAAGGTTGCTTCCTCTATTTCTAGTCTTTGTATTGGGGGTGTCAGGTGTTCTAATTCTATTCCCAATCTTTGTGGCTGCGGGTCCGCATGTAGGGTCTCCTCATGGTTCCCGCTACTTGTTGGTTGCCCTGACAACCCCTCCCCCGGGCTTTGAATCCTCTCTGTTGGCGCCTTTGTTGCTGCCCTAAAAAAACTGGTTGGTATTCCCTGTTGTTTACCTGACCTCCTTCTCTTGTGTCAGTTCTGTTTCGTTGTTCCTGATTTCTTTCCCCTTCTGATTCAGAACTGTTGTATGATGTATCGGAGAATGTCACATTCTTCCTGTGGTACCTATTCCTATTGTAGGTAAATTGTTTACCATTGTACTCTGTAGGTGCTGGTTGCTCATAATAGTCTTTCTGAATATATGGGTACACAGATTCATTTTTGTAATTAGCTATGTCTTTACGTAGCTTGTTTGTTTTTTTGTTTATCATATATTCTTGATAGCCGCTGATGTCTTCCTTTATTTCATCTAATTTTTTCTTCGCGTCATCTAGCGTTGTGCTTTCGTTTAGTTGTTTCTCAAGGGTCTCGATCTCCTCCCTTTCTATTATAATAATGGCTTGTGCGGTTTCTATTATGAGCAACATCCAATCGCGACTACATCTGTTCGCGATTAGTGTCCAGCTTTCCTTGAACTTCTCATTATTCACGAATAAACCCGGTTCGTTTCTAATCTGAAGTCCTACAGGTATAATGCCCTTCCTGCAATACTGAATGATAAACTCAGAATGTAATTCCGTGCGTATCATTTTTTTCTTTAGGTTCCAAAGTTTATTCCACCTCTCATCATCGTTTTTTGTTAATGTCATGGAATTAATGGTTTTTGATGAATCTCCTATCAGTTGTTTAAATTGGTCTTCTGAGAAGCCAAACGTGCGTAAAGTATCCATTTTATAGGGTAGCGCCCACTCTCCAGCTGCAAGAGCTGTAGAACAATCTCAAAAAAGAGAGTTTCCCAGGGACCAGAAAGGACTGGGTGTCAGATATTTATCAAAAAAAGATTCCTTTCTGTGTATTACTCTTTTAGTTGGTGACCATGAGGCCTACACATTTAGATCAATAACCTTTGATTTTTGACTGTGACACTGGACAAATATTATTACTCCAGACTAGAATATACTTTTTGTTACTCTCAAAATTTATTTTTCATAGGAAAACACTTATGTTCAATAAAATCATATTTTAAAATTGCATTCAATATATACTCTGATTGGGTGCTCTGGTACAGTCTTATATATGCTATCTAACAATTCCGTATTACGGTATCTATCTCAGAGTCACACACACTTCAAATCATGTACTTTCAAAATTGCAAATTAAATACTACACAAATACATTTCATATGCTTTAAAAAGTCCCACTGTCGACGCGTTTCGGTGCATAGGTTACAATAGTAGCACCTTCCTCAGGACGGACAAGAATTTAAAACCAAAGTTTTGTTCTTCTTTCTAAAAAAGAGAATGCATATAATTAATACCATTTCCCTATGGAGAGTTGATTCTAGTTCTGGGCTATGCTGTTAGTGTCACTTATACATATTGTCTGCCCTTACTTTAAGTGTAGGGGTTGAAGTCCTTCTGTGGGTGTTCAGGACGACTTTATCACCTCTCAACTTTTGTGATTTTAGACCACTTGCATCATAGTCAGTGGAGTCATAGAATTCTACAAAAAGAGCATGGAGTTATTTCACCATACTTTTTGAGCCTATTAGCCTATTCTCATGCTGTTAAGCAAAACACTTACTTTTAAAAAGTCACGTTGACACATGTTCAATGGTGTCTTAAAGCAGGTACGTCTTTCGATATGCACCGCCTGTATTCAATTGTTTAGCTGTGCCTGTAAGGTACATAGATAATGCTATATACTTCAAATAATGATGTCATGGCACTGGTGTTTATTCTCAACAAATACATCCATATACCTACCAATAGGTTTTTCGCCTAATGTTTAAGTTCAGGCTGTCCTTCCCTGCACCTTTTCAAGTGGTGTCCTGATACCTGTACCGGAATAACATGACGTTCAATTTAAGTGTACAGTTATCCATAGATCATGGCTTTAGACATCTACCTATCCCCTACTCCTTCTAAATTAGAAAGGGGTTCAGTACATACCAGTTAGAGCCTGCAATATCTTGTGGCAGCCTGAATCTTGACAACGCTGTCTTCTTTTCTTTAAGCGCTGTCAGCCACACTGTAGGTTTTCTTGGGGGTGTTTTTACTTTTACTCCCAACCTGTGTATTAAAAGTCATATTGGAGGAGGTTTTATTTAGATCCTCGCATAGAAGAATCTTCTTATCGCATTCCCCAGATTTTGCCAAATTTGCTAATTACAAGTATGTCCTCTACTCTCATTGTCACTCATGCTGTTTTAAAGCAGTGCTGAGGTGTACTTTAATATTTCTTTATCAGAGGTAACTAACAGAAACCGTGCCCTGTTCGCTTTGCAGTGCTACAGCGTTAAAAGCGATTGTCACAAGCAGCCCCTCCCTAGAGCACTTGCTTAATGACCCTCCCTAGAGCACTTGCTTAATGCAAGCTGATAGACTAAGGTCTTCAGAAAAGGAGTACCACAACTTTCCCCCTTTCCTAGGATTTCAGTCTTGGAATCCTGCATAGGAGAAAAGATTCTCTCCCTCACTCTACATACATTCGAGTGCCCAATGCTTACTCAAGTCTTCTATCCATCTAGTTTGCACCAAAGCGGTCCTTACCTTTAAAAATCGGCGAGCCTGCTAGTCACAACGTCCTGCTTCCACCGCAACTGGTGAATGCAGTCGTTTGTGCAGGCTTTAAATACCCCTAGGCATACTTAATTGGATGCCTATTACCTGCCAAATTGGTATTTAACATTCAATTAAGGTAGCCGTCTATCGGCGCCATTTTAGTAGTTTTTTGCATCAATCCTTTAAGGACTACAGGTCCATGGGTTCAATCCCGGGTCCTCCTGCTTGCCGAATTTTAAGCTGGTGACTATTATTATTTCTGATTTGTTTATAACACTGTCCCCTTTTCTTTTAATATTGTAAACTTCCTCCTGGGCACACCGGTTTGTTCAGACCGATTTTCGATCGTTTTCGGCCGCCATTTTGGTAGTTTTTAAGTCTTATTTGCGAACTACAGAACCACGGGTTCAATCCCCGGTCCCCCTGGTTACTGATTTTCGAATTTTTCCATATTTGCCGATTTTTCAGCTGGTGACTTGTATTATTTCTAATTTATTTATAACAATATCCCATCTTATTTTGATATTGTAAACTTCCTCCTGGGCACACCGGTTTATTCAGACCGAATTTCGATAATTTTCGGCCGCCATTTTTGTAGTTTTTTAGTCTAGTTTGCGAACTACAGAATCACGGGTTCGATCCCCGGTCCCCCTGGTTGTTGATTTTCGAATTTATCCAGGTTAATATTTCTACCTTGCTGGTTACAAGTTCACATTAAATTCACGCCATTTTTGCAGTTCGCTATGCTGCATTGTTAAGGAACTACACGGTCACTGAATTGGTCCCCAGCCCTATATTTCACAGAATTTGAGTATTAGTCTCTCTAATTACACAAGATACTGTTTAATTGATTTGCAACTGGCATCTTGGTATTATGTCATAGTTCTCTTTGTGCACAGAAGTACTAGGATGCAATGCTCATTAACTGCCTCATTCTGTGCTCAACTGTTATTCCTCTACTCGGCTGGTGGTTCCATGATCACATATTTCAATAAACCTGTAGGGCATGCCAATTTTCACACATTTCTTATTGTGAGGTGTGTCCCCTTATCCCACCCTATGGTCGTAGGTCAAAACAATTTATACTCCACAACAAATGTCATACGGTTCACTATTGCTATTCACCATATACTACATTTCATATCATTTGTGTATTCTTCTATACAACAAGAAAAAAACAGTTACTGTAAAATGAATGGGTATAAAGTTCAACCTTGCTATTGGACATCTTCTACACTGCATGTCTGCTTTATTCAGTTATAAAAATAAAATAGAACAGTCACCGTGTTACATTGGGTATACCTGCATTGTGCTTTTTGTTAACAATATCTAATACAACATGATTCTTTTGCATAGTCTTTACAGAAAATACTTGCATTATAGCTACAATGCCATCCTAAATACATAATACAATTTTCATTGCCTATACTTGCTTATTTCTCCCCATTGGGGCCAGCCTTAATTTGGGTCGTGTTAATCCTGATATTTATTAGGGAGATGATTACAGACTTTCATATTACTATCCTGTATTTCTTGGATGTGGTGGGGCAGAGATCTGCAGCACTATCTAATCATTCTGTCCCATTCCTCTCGACCGTTAAGTCCTAGATAATAAGATTTAAATTTGGACATATAAAACTGTTCTCTCTGTTTACGTTTTTTGTTTAAATCTCCTCCCCTTACTGAAATCCTGATCTTTTCTAAGATGAACCACTTGATGTCATCCATATTGTGGTTTTCAGATGTCCAATGTTCAACCAAAGGAGCATTCTTTCTTTGGTTTCTTATTGCGGATCGATGCTCCGTGAGCCTTAGACGCATTTCACGTCCGGTTTCTCCAATGTAACATTTGTTACAAGGACACAGCAATAGGTACACTACATTAGATGTGCGACAATTAACATGTTCGTTCATCCAATGAGTTATACCGTTGATTTCCAGTTTGTCGGTCTTAATGATGCTCTTACAGTGTGAGCAAGACCCACATGGCAGGTTTCCCCTAATAGGAGTATTATTTGCAATACTCCTTAGTCCCCCACTCTTTGGTTCTTTAAAGGTATGCACTAAATGGTTCCTGATGGTCTTGTTCCTCCTGTATGCATATGTTGGTTTAGCCATTGGTATCACTCCTACCTTATTCAATATGCCCCAGTTCTTGTTAATCAGGTTTTTTACCTTGTTACTAAAGCCGTTGTAGTCTGATACCATTATAATTCCATCATTACGATCATTCGTTTTTGTCGATGTCTCGAACAGACTATCACGGTTATAGTGAAAAACACGCAGCCATCCTTAGAGTTAAGCTTGCACAGAGAGGATACCCTAAGCGCTTAATAAAACTAGCTTATAAGCGCGCCAAGTACTATAACCGTGATAGTCTGTTCGAGACATCGACAAAAACGAATGATCGTAATGATGGAATTATAATGGTATCAGACTACAACGGCTTTAGTAACAAGGTAAAAAACCTGATTAACAAGAACTGGGGCATATTGAATAAGGTAGGAGTGATACCAATGGCTAAACCAACATATGCATACAGGAGGAACAAGACCATCAGGAACCATTTAGTGCATACCTTTAAAGAACCAAAGAGTGGGGGACTAAGGAGTATTGCAAATAATACTCCTATTAGGGGAAACCTGCCATGTGGGTCTTGCTCACACTGTAAGAGCATCATTAAGACCGACAAACTGGAAATCAACGGTATAACTCATTGGATGAACGAACATGTTAATTGTCGCACATCTAATGTAGTGTACCTATTGCTGTGTCCTTGTAACAAATGTTACATTGGAGAAACCGGACGTGAAATGCGTCTAAGGCTCACGGAGCATCGATCCGCAATAAGAAACCAAAGAAAGAATGCTCCTTTGGTTGAACATTGGACATCTGAAAACCACAATATGGATGACATCAAGTGGTTCATCTTAGAAAAGATCAGGATTTCAGTAAGGGGAGGAGATTTAAACAAAAAACGTAAACAGAGAGAACAGTTTTATATGTCCAAATTTAAATCTTATTATCTAGGACTTAACGGTCGAGAGGAATGGGACAGAATGATTAGATAGTGCTGCAGATCTCTGCCCCACCACATCCAAGAAATACAGGATAGTAATATGAAAGTCTGTAATCATCTCCCTAATAAATATCAGGATTAACACGACCCAAATTAAGGCTGGCCCCAATGGGGAGAAATAAGCAAGTATAGGCAATGAAAATTGTATTATGTATTTAGGATGGCATTGTAGCTATAATGCAAGTATTTTCTGTAAAGACTATGCAAAAGAATCATGTTGTATTAGATATTGTTAACAAAAAGCACAATGCAGGTATACCCAATGTAACACGGTGACTGTTCTATTTTATTTTTATAACTGAATAAAGCAGACATGCAGTGTAGAAGATGTCCAATAGCAAGGTTGAACTTTATACCCATTCATTTTACAGTAACTGTTTTTTTCTTGTTGTATAGAAGAATACACAAATGATATGAAATGTAGTATATGGTGAATAGCAATAGTGAACCGTATGACATTTGTTGTGGAGTATAAATTGTTTTGACCTACGACCATAGGGTGGGATAAGGGGACACACCTCACAATAAGAAATGTGTGAAAATTGGCATGCCCTACAGGTTTATTGAAATATGTGATCATGGAACCACCAGCCGAGTAGAGGAATAACAGTTGAGCACAGAATGAGGCAGTTAATGAGCATTGCATCCTAGTACTTCTGTGCACAAAGAGAACTATGACATAATACCAAGATGCCAGTTGCAAATCAATTAAACAGTATCTTGTGTAATTAGAGAGACTAATACTCAAATTCTGTGAAATATAGGGCTGGGGACCAATTCAGTGACCGTGTAGTTCCTTAACAATGCAGCATAGCGAACTGCAAAAATGGCGTGAATTTAATGTGAACTTGTAACCAGCAAGGTAGAAATATTAACCTGGATAAATTCGAAAATCAACAACCAGGGGGACCGGGGATCGAACCCGTGATTCTGTAGTTCGCAAACTAGACTAAAAAACTACAAAAATGGCGGCCGAAAATTATCGAAATTCGGTCTGAATAAACCGGTGTGCCCAGGAGGAAGTTTACAATATCAAAATAAGATGGGATATTGTTATAAATAAATTAGAAATAATACAAGTCACCAGCTGAAAAATCGGCAAATATGGAAAAATTCGAAAATCAGTAACCAGGGGGACCGGGGATTGAACCCGTGGTTCTGTAGTTCGCAAATAAGACTTAAAAACTACCAAAATGGCGGCCGAAAACGATCGAAAATCGGTCTGAACAAACCGGTGTGCCCAGGAGGAAGTTTACAATATTAAAAGAAAAGGGGACAGTGTTATAAACAAATCAGAAATAATAATAGTCACCAGCTTAAAATTCGGCAAGCAGGAGGACCCGGGATTGAACCCATGGACCTGTAGTCCTTAAAGGATTGATGCAAAAAACTACTAAAATGGCGCCGATAGACGGCTACCTTAATTGAATGTTAAATACCAATTTGGCAGGTAATAGGCATCCAATTAAGTATGCCTAGGGGTATTTAAAGCCTGCACAAACGACTGCATTCACCAGTTGCGGTGGAAGCAGGACGTTGTGACTAGCAGGCTCGCCGATTTTTAAAGGTAAGGACCGCTTTGGTGCAAACTAGATGGATAGAAGACTTGAGTAAGCATTGGGCACTCGAATGTATGTAGAGTGAGGGAGAGAATCTTTTCTCCTATGCAGGATTCCAAGACTGAAATCCTAGGAAAGGGGGAAAGTTGTGGTACTCCTTTTCTGAAGACCTTAGTCTATCAGCTTGCATTAAGCAAGTGCTCTAGGGAGGGTCATTAAGCAAGTGCTCTAGGGAGGGGCTGCTTGTGACAATCGCTTTTAACGCTGTAGCACTGCAAAGCGAACAGGGCACGGTTTCTGTTAGTTACCTCTGATAAAGAAATATTAAAGTACACCTCAGCACTGCTTTAAAACAGCATGAGTGACAATGAGAGTAGAGGACATACTTGTAATTAGCAAATTTGGCAAAATCTGGGGAATGCGATAAGAAGATTCTTCTATGCGAGGATCTAAATAAAACCTCCTCCAATATGACTTTTAATACACAGGTTGGGAGTAAAAGTAAAAACACCCCCAAGAAAACCTACAGTGTGGCTGACAGCGCTTAAAGAAAAGAAGACAGCGTTGTCAAGATTCAGGCTGCCACAAGATATTGCAGGCTCTAACTGGTATGTACTGAACCCCTTTCTAATTTAGAAGGAGTAGGGGATAGGTAGATGTCTAAAGCCATGATCTATGGATAACTGTACACTTAAATTGAACGTCATGTTATTCCGGTACAGGTATCAGGACACCACTTGAAAAGGTGCAGGGAAGGACAGCCTGAACTTAAACATTAGGCGAAAAACCTATTGGTAGGTATATGGATGTATTTGTTGAGAATAAACACCAGTGCCATGACATCATTATTTGAAGTATATAGCATTATCTATGTACCTTACAGGCACAGCTAAACAATTGAATACAGGCGGTGCATATCGAAAGACGTACCTGCTTTAAGACACCATTGAACATGTGTCAACGTGACTTTTTAAAAGTAAGTGTTTTGCTTAACAGCATGAGAATAGGCTAATAGGCTCAAAAAGTATGGTGAAATAACTCCATGCTCTTTTTGTAGAATTCTATGACTCCACTGACTATGATGCAAGTGGTCTAAAATCACAAAAGTTGAGAGGTGATAAAGTCGTCCTGAACACCCACAGAAGGACTTCAACCCCTACACTTAAAGTAAGGGCAGACAATATGTATAAGTGACACTAACAGCATAGCCCAGAACTAGAATCAACTCTCCATAGGGAAATGGTATTAATTATATGCATTCTCTTTTTTAGAAAGAAGAACAAAACTTTGGTTTTAAATTCTTGTCCGTCCTGAGGAAGGTGCTACTATTGTAACCTATGCACCGAAACGCGTCGACAGTGGGACTTTTTAAAGCATATGAAATGTATTTGTGTAGTATTTAATTTGCAATTTTGAAAGTACATGATTTGAAGTGTGTGTGACTCTGAGATAGATACCGTAATACGGAATTGTTAGATAGCATATATAAGACTGTACCAGAGCACCCAATCAGAGTATATATTGAATGCAATTTTAAAATATGATTTTATTGAACATAAGTGTTTTCCTATGAAAAATAAATTTTGAGAGTAACAAAAAGTATATTCTAGTCTGGAGTAATAATATTTGTCCAGTGTCACAGTCAAAAATCAAAGGTTATTGATCTAAATGTGTAGGCCTCATGGTCACCAACTAAAAGAGTAATACACAGAAAGGAATCTTTTTTTGATAAATATCTGACACCCAGTCCTTTCTGGTCCCTGGGAAACTCTCTTTTTTGAGATTGTTCTACAGCTCTTGCAGCTGGAGAGTGGGCGCTACCCTATAAAATGGATACTTTACGCACGTTTGGCTTCTCAGAAGACCAATTTAAACAACTGATAGGAGATTCATCAAAAACCATTAATTCCATGACATTAACAAAAAACGATGATGAGAGGTGGAATAAACTTTGGAACCTAAAGAAAAAAATGATACGCACGGAATTACATTCTGAGTTTATCATTCAGTATTGCAGGAAGGGCATTATACCTGTAGGACTTCAGATTAGAAACGAACCGGGTTTATTCGTGAATAATGAGAAGTTCAAGGAAAGCTGGACACTAATCGCGAACAGATGTAGTCGCGATTGGATGTTGCTCATAATAGAAACCGCACAAGCCATTATTATAATAGAAAGGGAGGAGATCGAGACCCTTGAGAAACAACTAAACGAAAGCACAACGCTAGATGACGCGAAGAAAAAATTAGATGAAATAAAGGAAGACATCAGCGGCTATCAAGAATATATGATAAACAAAAAAACAAACAAGCTACGTAAAGACATAGCTAATTACAAAAATGAATCTGTGTACCCATATATTCAGAAAGACTATTATGAGCAACCAGCACCTACAGAGTACAATGGTAAACAATTTACCTACAATAGGAATAGGTACCACAGGAAGAATGTGACATTCTCCGATACATCATACAACAGTTCTGAATCAGAAGGGGAAAGAAATCAGGAACAACGAAACAGAACTGACACAAGAGAAGGAGGTCAGGTAAACAACAGGGAATACCAACCAGTTTTTTTAGGGCAGCAACAAAGGCGCCAACAGAGAGGATTCAAAGCCCGGGGGAGGGGTTGTCAGGGCAACCAACAAGTAGCGGGAACCATGAGGAGACCCTACATGCGGACCCGCAGCCACAAAGATTGGGAATAGAATTAGAACACCTGACACCCCCAATACAAAGACTAGAAATAGAGGAAGCAACCTTCAAAGCCCCAATAATAAACCTTTCTAACAAAATACTCACAACACATGAGATTAGTGTTTTAGAGAAGGGATTAGGTTTTGCCCCCAGCACAATAGGCTGTAGATTTAACATAGAAAGGGATGTGAGGGACCTATTCAGAAAAGTCAGAATAAAAAAGTTTTTTGAAGGGAAAGAGAGTAGAGAGACCACTAATAAATCGGGCCTCAAACCACCATCCATCTGGACACCTAATACAGCAATGGTAGGACAAGAGGTGGATACCTTTGAAAAAGCAGTGACCACTGGTTTAGAGAAGCTATTAGATACAAAAGTATGGACTGAAAACAATTTATCAAAACAGGAAAGGGCGGCACTAAAGTCCTTGTCATCCTGTGATGATATCACCATAAAACCAGGAGACAAGGGAGGGAGCATAGTGGTGTTAACCACTGAAGACTATGAAAACAGAATGCTTAAACTACTGAATAATGAGACACACTATAAATCCAGTAGCGTGAGAGAATGGGACAGTCTTAAGAAAAAGGTGAGAGATGTTGTAACCTTCGCTAAAGAAGACAATATAATATGCGAAGAGGAATATCGATTCCTAATTAATGAGAACCCTAAGGTCCCAGCACTATATGGGCTGCCCAAAGTTCACAAAAACCTGGAAGACCCCCCAATGCGCCCTATAGTGTCAGGAATTGAATCTTTGACTGAGCCTCTCAGCAAATATGTGGACCACTTCATCCAGCCTTTGGTCACACAACTACCCTCATATATAAAAGATACCACCCATATGATTTCTAAAATTGAGGGTTTAGTATTCAATAAAGACACCCAATGGCTGGTATGCTTAGATATTGAAGCATTATATACCAATATCCCACAAGAGGATACTGTGAGAATGATGGAGGACATTTTGGGAAATGAGGCAGGGGATCTTACTGCACAAAACACCTTCATCATAAAATGCATTGATATAATTCTAAAAAACAACATCTTCTTATTCAAGCAAGATCACTACTGCCAGATCAAGGGCACCAGTACGGGAGCCACATGTGCTCCCAGCCTGGCATGCCTGTATGTTGGGAGATTTGAGACCCAACATATCTACAATGAGATGTGTCCCTTTTTTGAGAATGTAAAGTGCTGGTCTAGATTCATAGACGACATTTTCTTCATTTGGGACGGTCCAGAAAGGGATTTAGACACCTTCCTTGAATGGATCAATTGCGGGGATCCAAATCTTAAGTTTACCTCAAATAAAAGTCAATCAGCAGTAGACTTCCTAGACATCAGGATCCATGAAAAAGAAGGAGTCCTCAATGTAGAATTGTTCGTAAAACCCACAGACCGTAACACCCTGCTTCACCATACCAGCTACCATCCTAAATGCCAGAAAGATGGGATACCTTTCAGCCAATTCTTACGGATTAGGCGTAACTGCAGCGATAGATCCAGTTATGAAAAACACGCAGCCATCCTTAGAGTTAAGCTTGCACAGAGAGGATACCCTAAGCGCTTAATAAAACTAGCTTATAAGCGCGCCAAGTACTATAACCGTGATAGTCTGTTCGAGACATCGACAAAAACGAATGATCGTAATGATGGAATTATAATGGTATCAGACTACAACGGCTTTAGTAACAAGGTAAAAAACCTGATTAACAAGAACTGGGGCATATTGAATAAGGTAGGAGTGATACCAATGGCTAAACCAACATATGCATACAGGAGGAACAAGACCATCAGGAACCATTTAGTGCATACCTTTAAAGAACCAAAGAGTGGGGGACTAAGGAGTATTGCAAATAATACTCCTATTAGGGGAAACCTGCCATGTGGGTCTTGCTCACACTGTAAGAGCATCATTAAGACCGACAAACTGGAAATCAACGGTATAACTCATTGGATGAACGAACATGTTAATTGTCGCACATCTAATGTAGTGTACCTATTGCTGTGTCCTTGTAACAAATGTTACATTGGAGAAACCGGACGTGAAATGCGTCTAAGGCTCACGGAGCATCGATCCGCAATAAGAAACCAAAGAAAGAATGCTCCTTTGGTTGAACATTGGACATCTGAAAACCACAATATGGATGACATCAAGTGGTTCATCTTAGAAAAGATCAGGATTTCAGTAAGGGGAGGAGATTTAAACAAAAAACGTAAACAGAGAGAACAGTTTTATATGTCCAAATTTAAATCTTATTATCTAGGACTTAACGGTCGAGAGGAATGGGACAGAATGATTAGATAGTGCTGCAGATCTCTGCCCCACCACATCCAAGAAATACAGGATAGTAATATGAAAGTCTGTAATCATCTCCCTAATAAATATCAGGATTAACACGACCCAAATTAAGGCTGGCCCCAATGGGGAGAAATAAGCAAGTATAGGCAATGAAAATTGTATTATGTATTTAGGATGGCATTGTAGCTATAATGCAAGTATTTTCTGTAAAGACTATGCAAAAGAATCATGTTGTATTAGATATTGTTAACAAAAAGCACAATGCAGGTATACCCAATGTAACACGGTGACTGTTCTATTTTATTTTTATAACTGAATAAAGCAGACATGCAGTGTAGAAGATGTCCAATAGCAAGGTTGAACTTTATACCCATTCATTTTACAGTAACTGTTTTTTTCTTGTTGTATAGAAGAATACACAAATGATATGAAATGTAGTATATGGTGAATAGCAATAGTGAACCGTATGACATTTGTTGTGGAGTATAAATTGTTTTGACCTACGACCATAGGGTGGGATAAGGGGACACACCTCACAATAAGAAATGTGTGAAAATTGGCATGCCCTACAGGTTTATTGAAATATGTGATCATGGAACCACCAGCCGAGTAGAGGAATAACAGTTGAGCACAGAATGAGGCAGTTAATGAGCATTGCATCCTAGTACTTCTGTGCACAAAGAGAACTATGACATAATACCAAGATGCCAGTTGCAAATCAATTAAACAGTATCTTGTGTAATTAGAGAGACTAATACTCAAATTCTGTGAAATATAGGGCTGGGGACCAATTCAGTGACCGTGTAGTTCCTTAACAATGCAGCATAGCGAACTGCAAAAATGGCGTGAATTTAATGTGAACTTGTAACCAGCAAGGTAGAAATATTAACCTGGATAAATTCGAAAATCAACAACCAGGGGGACCGGGGATCGAACCCGTGATTCTGTAGTTCGCAAACTAGACTAAAAAACTACAAAAATGGCGGCCGAAAATTATCGAAATTCGGTCTGAATAAACCGGTGTGCCCAGGAGGAAGTTTACAATATCAAAATAAGATGGGATATTGTTATAAATAAATTAGAAATAATACAAGTCACCAGCTGAAAAATCGGCAAATATGGAAAAATTCGAAAATCAGTAACCAGGGGGACCGGGGATTGAACCCGTGGTTCTGTAGTTCGCAAATAAGACTTAAAAACTACCAAAATGGCGGCCGAAAACGATCGAAAATCGGTCTGAACAAACCGGTGTGCCCAGGAGGAAGTTTACAATATTAAAAGAAAAGGGGACAGTGTTATAAACAAATCAGAAATAATAATAGTCACCAGCTTAAAATTCGGCAAGCAGGAGGACCCGGGATTGAACCCATGGACCTGTAGTCCTTAAAGGATTGATGCAAAAAACTACTAAAATGGCGCCGATAGACGGCTACCTTAATTGAATGTTAAATACCAATTTGGCAGGTAATAGGCATCCAATTAAGTATGCCTAGGGGTATTTAAAGCCTGCACAAACGACTGCATTCACCAGTTGCGGTGGAAGCAGGACGTTGTGACTAGCAGGCTCGCCGATTTTTAAAGGTAAGGACCGCTTTGGTGCAAACTAGATGGATAGAAGACTTGAGTAAGCATTGGGCACTCGAATGTATGTAGAGTGAGGGAGAGAATCTTTTCTCCTATGCAGGATTCCAAGACTGAAATCCTAGGAAAGGGGGAAAGTTGTGGTACTCCTTTTCTGAAGACCTTAGTCTATCAGCTTGCATTAAGCAAGTGCTCTAGGGAGGGTCATTAAGCAAGTGCTCTAGGGAGGGGCTGCTTGTGACAATCGCTTTTAACGCTGTAGCACTGCAAAGCGAACAGGGCACGGTTTCTGTTAGTTACCTCTGATAAAGAAATATTAAAGTACACCTCAGCACTGCTTTAAAACAGCATGAGTGACAATGAGAGTAGAGGACATACTTGTAATTAGCAAATTTGGCAAAATCTGGGGAATGCGATAAGAAGATTCTTCTATGCGAGGATCTAAATAAAACCTCCTCCAATATGACTTTTAATACACAGGTTGGGAGTAAAAGTAAAAACACCCCCAAGAAAACCTACAGTGTGGCTGACAGCGCTTAAAGAAAAGAAGACAGCGTTGTCAAGATTCAGGCTGCCACAAGATATTGCAGGCTCTAACTGGTATGTACTGAACCCCTTTCTAATTTAGAAGGAGTAGGGGATAGGTAGATGTCTAAAGCCATGATCTATGGATAACTGTACACTTAAATTGAACGTCATGTTATTCCGGTACAGGTATCAGGACACCACTTGAAAAGGTGCAGGGAAGGACAGCCTGAACTTAAACATTAGGCGAAAAACCTATTGGTAGGTATATGGATGTATTTGTTGAGAATAAACACCAGTGCCATGACATCATTATTTGAAGTATATAGCATTATCTATGTACCTTACAGGCACAGCTAAACAATTGAATACAGGCGGTGCATATCGAAAGACGTACCTGCTTTAAGACACCATTGAACATGTGTCAACGTGACTTTTTAAAAGTAAGTGTTTTGCTTAACAGCATGAGAATAGGCTAATAGGCTCAAAAAGTATGGTGAAATAACTCCATGCTCTTTTTGTAGAATTCTATGACTCCACTGACTATGATGCAAGTGGTCTAAAATCACAAAAGTTGAGAGGTGATAAAGTCGTCCTGAACACCCACAGAAGGACTTCAACCCCTACACTTAAAGTAAGGGCAGACAATATGTATAAGTGACACTAACAGCATAGCCCAGAACTAGAATCAACTCTCCATAGGGAAATGGTATTAATTATATGCATTCTCTTTTTTAGAAAGAAGAACAAAACTTTGGTTTTAAATTCTTGTCCGTCCTGAGGAAGGTGCTACTATTGTAACCTATGCACCGAAACGCGTCGACAGTGGGACTTTTTAAAGCATATGAAATGTATTTGTGTAGTATTTAATTTGCAATTTTGAAAGTACATGATTTGAAGTGTGTGTGACTCTGAGATAGATACCGTAATACGGAATTGTTAGATAGCATATATAAGACTGTACCAGAGCACCCAATCAGAGTATATATTGAATGCAATTTTAAAATATGATTTTATTGAACATAAGTGTTTTCCTATGAAAAATAAATTTTGAGAGTAACAAAAAGTATATTCTAGTCTGGAGTAATAATATTTGTCCAGTGTCACAGTCAAAAATCAAAGGTTATTGATCTAAATGTGTAGGCCTCATGGTCACCAACTAAAAGAGTAATACACAGAAAGGAATCTTTTTTTGATAAATATCTGACACCCAGTCCTTTCTGGTCCCTGGGAAACTCTCTTTTTTGAGATTGAACCTATGGTAGAACAATAGGGATTCAGCTTAAAGGTGCTGCTGGTGATGGAAGTAAATGTTTCAGTAAGAATATCTGACTTTGTTCTCACATAGCTTAGGAAGATAGTATGAACCAATGTGATCCCATTTTACCTTCTGGATGACCTTCCATAACCTGTATGAGACAATCATGAGAGAAAACGGTTTTCTGCCAATATAGGTTCATCAAATCCTGGCTGAGGATCAGCATTTTTGCACAGGATAAAATCACCCTAGAACACGCCACAATTCCCAAACATGTGATGATACCACCAACAAATGATTTACATTGTGACTAAAATCTGTTATTGCCATTTATATGTGTTTCTTTTCGTGACTCTGAAAAACAGGCCTTCACTACAATCTATTTTAATGGGCACCATTTTCTTGTGCCCTGTAATAGCTGTCACAACATGTTGTCCATTTTCAGGCCAGGTAACAAAGGGGGGGGGGCTTTGGTACCCCATACACACATGTCCCTCGACATCAGGGAGTGCTCAAACCCTTAAATGTTTTTTCTCATTTCAGGACGTCAAGGCCATGTCACTGAGTCCTGTAATGGCTACCAAAACATATTGTTTAATTTGTGGCCAGCCAATCAGGATTGACCAGTCTCCTTTGAAATGACCATTCAAAGCACATCCTGACACCAGTTTCCCAGGTATCACTAACTTTTTCTGGTGGCTAACCCCTTCATGACCACCAGAGCTCCTTTTTAGATACAAATTTCTCGAAAACTATTGAACGGATTTTCACCAAATAATGAAAAGCATGCTTAATGAGTAAAGGTTGAACTTTTTGCCAAATTTGGTGTCATTTTTTTCTGTCATGCTTTTCTTTATCAGAGAGCAAGCACTTCTATGGGACCAAAAATGGGAAATTAATGTTACCTATCGTAAATATAAATACTCTGGTGGTGATAGCACCAGATATATTACAATTGGAGATGGGAGAACAATGTTAAATATGTTTTAATGTTAACGCAAAAAGTGCCAAGAAATCCCAAAGGTCAAATTGAAAGTCATGGTTTATGTCTTGCCAAGACCTAGGCATGATTTCTGGATGACCACTATAGAGTACTTGTCAGGTATGCCCAGCAGGTCAGACCACTAACATTTTTAACTAGGGTCTTAGATACTTCCTTACTTCTCAAAATCCTCAAGCGGGGCAAGGGAGGATGCTGAAGCTGGCAGGGATCACTTGCAGTCCGATATATTATCATGGAGCTCTCACTGAACCTACAATTTTGACACCAAATGCACCAACTGGGACAAAGCGGGATTCCGTAGTCACTAAAGTCTCTGCTACTGGGGTGGGTTTGCCACCTCACCCCAAGCTCGGCTTGCTTCATATTCATTATGCTTTTAGATCTTGAAATCCTCCAGCCAGGCTAAGCTGAATGCTGTAGCTGGGCAGAGCTCGACAAGGCAGGATACCTTCACCGTAAGGTCCCACTGAAGCCTTTTCCTTTGTCACCTAAAGCTCTGAGTGAGCCAATCCCGAATATCTTGCAGGTCAAGGATGCAGCCTCCATGAAGAAGCCTTAGCACATTGTGCTTGCTCTCCAGACATCAAGATAGATATTAAGGGGCTTCTTTAGGGTTTAGCAGGATGTACTCCGTTCTGCGAGATCAGTGGAGGTATTTATTCCGCTACACTGGTGAAGTATAGTTACCATATTTAAAGATGTCTCCCAGGTAGGGACCATCTCTGGGCCTTCAGCAGAACTGTCGCCATAACAGCTTCACTGAAAGCTCTGAGGTTTTGCTCAATAAGCCCGCACCACAATTGTATTTATTTTTCAAAACCGAACTCCCAAAGTGTGTGCATGTTATTAAATACATCAAATGATCATGACATGCAGGGAATTTCCCCCCACAATGTAAACCTAATTTATTTGTTGGAGGCTTTTCCTGGTATTCCTGAACTGTAAAAATTATGTCAGAATGTGTGCCTTTTAAATTGAGCAAAGTGTCAGAGGTACTTTGACCAATGGTCCAATATTAGTCAGCCTGCCAGTTGAAGGTTTCTGCTGCTGGACTTTCCAGGGGATCCACTGTCGGAAACACAGTGGTTCCCCCACTTTAAATATAGTGGTTGAGCTGCAAATTTGGCAGACAGTACACTCTGTCATGTGGCAGAGTGCCTTGGTTGCCAAACACTAAAAAATGCCCTTAGTCTCACGAAATTCTTAATGTGGGAAAGGTTACTCCTGGTCTCTTCCAGAGCTAAACACACAAGATGATGGACAGAATGTTGCACATTGGCAAAACATTCACCCCCAGTCACAGATCTGGGTTTAGTCCATCGTTATTTTTCTCACCACGCCACCCCAGTTCAGACATGGCCATATGCAAATCAGTCTTGACCCTGTGCCTCATGGGAACAGTCCAGCCCGAACTTCCAAGCCATGTCTTTCCTGGACCGGAATCAAGCATCTTAGGACCGGTTTCGGGATTTCACTCCTCTTCAGCCAGGACAGCTTGACTCCAGTGGCGTAGTGAGCACGGGACCCACGTCTGGGCATACCCTTCCCACATAGGGCAAACAGCAAAACACACAAGATGATGGGCGGAATGTTGCACATTGGCAAAACATTCACCCCCAGTCACAGATCTGGGTTTAGTCCACCGTTATTTTGCTCACCACGCCACCCCAGTTCAGAGATGGCCATATGCAAATCAGTCTTGACCCTGTGCCTCATGGGAACAGTCCAGTCCGAACTGCCAAGCCATGTCTTCCCTGGACCGGAATCAAGCATGCAGCCAGGATAGCTTGACTCCAGTGGCATACTGAGCACGGGACCCACATCTGGGCATACCCAGTCCAAAAGGCAAGCCTCTAAGTTCTTGGTCACTTTCCTTGAAGGGATCTCTCAGGGTCCACTAACAAGTGGCCAGCTTGTTCTTCTTCAGAGGGGCTGGGGTTGAGTATCTGAAAAGTTTCAGTGCTTCATCCATTATCTCCTTGTGTTTGCTTTCTTCTTCACAGGAAGCCATTCAACCTTTTGTCTCCATGTAGCAGCAACAGGGGTCCAAACCCTTGACTCTTAGACAGCAGTTAGAGTACCTGAGCACTAGCAAGTCTTTTATTATCTAGAAGTCAGGTCAAATATATTTCTTTGTCTTGATGTTTCTTCCAGATCCAGGAATGTTCTGGTGAGGTATACACTATACTATGCTTCTAGAATTCCCTGTACCCAATCATGGCAACAATGCTATGGAAACTTTACCTCCTTTTTACACAACTTCCTTTCTCAACATACTGCAAAACATTGCAGAGTTCTTCATTCAAAATGACTTCTTCTATCTGCAGGAGCCTTGTCATACCCTCTAGCCACATCCACATGAACATGAGGAATTCTCGCCTCTCCGGGAGCTAGAACATTTTATTCTGCTTTTGGAAGCACAGACTAAATGTCTAGTGTGGCTCTGGGCATGAATGGTTCTGGTGCCTGAGACCTCCTTTGGAGTCTACACTTCAAAAGGAATAGCTGTTAAGGCCTCCCTTTGTTTTGCCCTCTATTCCTGTCCCCCACACAAATGACTAAATTCTGCTAAGTAGTCACTGTTAATGCCACTTCAGCTGTCATGACCCTAGTAACAGTTGCACTGTCGTCCATTTTCTGGTTCTTAACAACAAGTGTGGGGTGTGTCTTCCTGTCGCTGGAGCAACCCTGCCACTGCTAGGCAAACTGGTTCTAAAGCAGTAGGCAGCAAAATGTGCAGTTTTAAAAGGATGCTTTTGAACTTAATCTACCAAAAATTATGTTTCACCACTGAATTTGAATTTTGATTAACAAGCTATAAATAACTTTGAATTAATTTTCAAGGATCTTACCAGCTGAAGCTACAAAGGCGGTCTTTTATTTATAAATAGGCCTTCTCATGGAAAATGTAGCTCATTGTTCTCAGTGATAAACAGCTTTGTTTCAGCTGTTCGCTGTGAGGGTACACTTTCCTTAACATTTAGCATGTCCCACTTTTGCACATTAAGGACCCAAACCACTTAGGGGTGCCTTAGCTCATATATAAAAGTAGGTTTTCCTATATGACAAACACGTTTCCTTTCCATGTATCACAGAAGTGATTTTAAAACTCCCTATGAACCAGAGCACTATGGTTCTCCCTGAAGCCATACCCTGTAGTCCCATATGCCCACATATGACACCTAACTTGAAATTCACTGTTATATTTTCTGCACCAACTTATTGTGCCTTTGTTGGGAAGTTAAATAAGCTAATTGGGCGAATCCAATATAAAGTACACATTTCAGGAGGAAACGTGCACATTGTTTAGCAGTTCCATAGCACACAGAATCCTAAAGTTAGCAAAACTAAACAGGAACCAATGGTGAATCCATTGGAATATGACGTTCTTTCTTACACACTGCACATCTATATTTTGCAGAGCCAGCAGCAGGTCTGCACTGTACAGCACACTTTAATTTAACAGTATCATTGTATATCTGCCTTTTACAGAGCCACAGTCGACCTGGAATTTAAAGGGCCACGGCACTCCTTGATTATGCAGTGCGATAGCACAGCTGGATTGTGTAGTGCCGCAGTACAATGGGGTGGAACGAAGTCACAACATAGTTTGCCGTTCCACACATGCACTGAATGGAGTACCAACACACTTGGACATTACATACTGATGACCTAGCCTAAACTATACTGAAACCCTGGCCCCACCGAGTTTGTTGTATGTCAGTCGTACACCCATGATCTTCAGCAGCCCTACGCTGTGTGCAGCACGTACACAACAAACAGCTGGACTGATAAATCTCTTTTCTATACTCGCGCATTTTCTCTGGAGGATTGCAATTGTGATTTATGACAGTAAACGATGATAAAGCTGATGGAATTGCATTTAAAAAACAGGATTAAAATGTAAACACAGAATGGCCCAGTGGGGAAGGAAATGGCCATTCGGGCAAAAAAATCATAGCAGTGATATGGAAACCTATAGATGAAGTGACCTTGAGGTTGCGACTCCAATCCGCAACTGATTCAGTTAAGTGAAGTTCACCAGTAAAGGGAGGTAAGCAGACGTAGAAACGTAACCATGTCTTATGACGTCACACGCAGCATCACAGATGACATCGATGATTTCATCACATGTAACACCACCGACGGCATTAATGACATCACATGTACTACAAAACAGCCAAAGTGCTCCATATTCACATCCCTGTGCACAAAGCTCAGCCAGTACTGATGCGTGCACACTGTACTGGGATGCGTTTCTGATATGTAGGCTTCCTCTGCTGCTGCCGCTCCCACAAACTCCTATTCAGGATCCTCGTGTTCCTTGCATGCCCTTGTTACATGTATGTCCCTTCCGCACGTGACCTCTGAACCAGTGCTCTCTGCGTGGGAACTCTTCACACGTGAGTGGCCTGCACCCCACCGACCCTGCCATTCACCCTCCAACATTTTGTCCAAGAGGCACCTCTGCTTCTCCCGGGCACACTCCCGGCACCCTGTGCTCTCCACGGGCACTCTCCATGCCCACGTGCCCCAACATAGCACCCTTGTAGTCAAGTGTTTAACACACACAGTTAGAAACCCCGGATAATCTACATTGACTTCTAGGCCTGGCAGTAATGTCTCACACACAGATCACCGTCCTTCCTTTGTGTCTCTACCCTAACTCATGAGCGGCTTCTTCTTAGAATCCCATGTCTGACTGTTACCGTGTAATCGCACCTGGCATCTACTGGTCAACTGATGACGTGCTAGTCTTCACATACACAGCAAATGGTGCCAATGGGATCCAAGAGACGATAAATATGTGCACGTTGTGGTAATTGGGGGACAACTCGAGCGCGCCACAGTATTTATTTAGCGGTAAATGCGACATGGTCGTTGCTTGGTGAATGTAAATGGTAGGGTTAGGCAAAGTATTACACAATATGAAACGTGTTAATCAGCAACCGATTCAAATATTGGGGTGTGATGTCATTGGTGACGTCTTTAAATATGTCATTTGTGATGGCATACGTGATAACCTTGTGACATCACCAGTTGTGTCACTGAGGATGTCATGAGCCAAGTGATAGGGAAGTTACAATTGGACATCTACCCAAAGTAGCAAACTGTGGAGTATGTTCTACTCGTGTTTATATGAAATAGGCACGATTTTATACTGAGATAACAGTGACCTTCTGCTTAGCATTTGACCTTAATATTCCTTTCACAGACCTTTTTTTAGTGAAGATGGATGGATGGATGATGCACATGCGCTTGTGTTGATATTTATTGAGCCGACTGGTGAAAAAGCTACTGCCCAGTAAATGATATTATCGCGAGAAAAATAATATAATACGCCTCTCTGCTGCTCTCGGTGTTCCTATGTAATGAAATCTCGTATGTACGCAAGTCTGTAGCTAGCATCACATTCACAATCACATGTGGCTGGCTCACAGGCTGGGTCGTAGCCAGAGTGTCATGGGCCTTAGTGCAAGGACGGGAGTCCCCCCCGCCCCCACTGTTTGAGCTGTGAAATGCAACAATGTTCAGGGTTCCACGGGCACCTCAGGCCTCTGGGCCCTGTGCCGCTGCACCTGCTGCACCAGTGGAAGGTACGCCCCTGTTCACCCCTCTTGAAGAGCGATATTGCAAAAAATGTGCTATAAGAGCGCCTGGTCGGTGTGTGTTGTGCATGTCGGTAAGTACACTGAAACTGCTCGTGTGCCTGCAGCTCAGCTTACAAAACAACTTCTACTCTGAATCAGCTTCAGTAGATTGCATACACTTAGTACGTGTTATACATACATTTATTCTGCCATTCGTATAGCCTCGTAGCGCTGCATGCACAGACATGAAATACATATACTTGAACCACGGACCAGGGGGGCGCGTTGTCTCTTTGAACCTACGCTGTCTGCACTCAACAGGAGTCTCTGCACAACTGAAGCGAATCCTCATTTCTTACAGGGGGGGGGGGGGGGGGAGCACACTGCCTCTCATCCCAGCACAATCCTCATTTCTTACAGGGGGGGGGGGGGGAGCACACTGCCTCTCATCATCCCGGCACAATCCTCATTTCTTACAGGGGGGGGGGAGCACACTGCCTCTCATCATCCCAGCACAATCCTCATTTCTTACAGGGGGGGGGGAGCACACTGCCTCTCATCCCAGCACACTTCTCATGTCATGTTGTGTTTCACAGGAAGGGGCAGGGTCGTATTCTCAATTCTCTTCTGTGGGGACATTTCCTTCAGCATCCCACACCAACCAGTACCCGGCAGACCATCTCTTCAGGACAGGGATGAGGCGGGGCGTTAGGAGGGGGTAGGAGGTTTAGGGGGGGGGGGGGCTGGCATTATTCTGCTGTGAGGTTTAACAAATGCTGCATTCCTCTGGCAATGTCACACTGTGACCTGCGATTAAAATGCCGCAACAAATGTTAGGGCAGTGGGAACATCACGAGAGTAACTTTAATGGAAATAGGGGGTTGTGGGAACAGAGTTCATTGGCCAAATACATTTCGACTCTATGAGGGGAAATGCCCGGAATAACTGCGTTCAATATTAGGTGCCGGAGGTCTGGGGCTCGTGTGGGAAACAAGCATGTTAAGAGCATATACTCTGACTACCTCCCTGACTACCAACCCCCAGGCTTCCACCCCGTACCCCAGAGAAATCTCACCAGGTTATTTGCAGTTACGAGTCGCAGAAGGCACCCCCTGTCTCCGGTAAATGGGCAAACACAGTACATGCAAACTGAGCCCCCGCCCTCACAGCCCCGGCTCCGTGCGCCCACACCGCGCGCTCACCCACGAGCTGGGAGGCCACAGACATCCTCACGCGTCCGTGCTCAGCACGGCCAAAGTAACAGAGCAGAAAAACGCATGTTTGAGTGAAAATGTCCGTCCTTTTTTTGGTTGAAGCAACACAGCCTTTCTGTAGCAACCCCCACCTTCCACCAACCCTCAGGAAATTCGAGATGGAAGAAATATCAATAGGAATCGCCAAAGCAAGGTATCTGTTGCATTCCCTATATGTCCACACCCTCCCCAATAACCCCCACCCCTTCACCCACTTCCTCCAACAATCCTCTCCCTCTCAAAGGTGCCCACTTCAGAGCCACGCCGGCGCTTGAAGCCCTGGTCTCCAAAACCACTGCCCATGTGAACAAAATGCATTCAACAATTAATGCGGTGGGGCCAATGTCCCCGCTGTCATCCTCCCAGACAAGTGCCGGCTCTACCCCCGCGCACCCCCCTCCCCCCGCCCCCGTTCAAAGCGCCTGCATTTGCAACATCTGTGAGACATAATAGGTTAAACGGCTTACCTTTAGCTCAGAATGAGTGCTTATTTCTATAACGAAAAAATCAAATAGATATCGGAAATGCATAAATATACATTTGTCTCTCCGTCTGCCGCTCTTCCAATCAATAGGTGCCCCGGGCGCGCGTCCCCCCCTCGGCCCTGGAAGAGTCTGTTGAAATGGCGTTTATTTTAAGAGGGAATCTTTGCAGAAAAGGAGAAAGACTTCAGCGTCCTGTGATTATGTCACTGGAAGGAACCACTGTGAGAAAAGTACCATAGAGAGAGAGGCAGAGGAGGGGAGGGGGCAGGGAGGAAGGCAGAGATGGAGCGCGAGAGAGGGAGGGAGGGGGAGCCGGAGAGGCAGGGTGCCCTGGGATTGTAGGTGGGGATGTGGGTGGGTGGGCTGACAGGGAGTGTGGGAGAGTGGAGGGTGAGGGGAGCAGAAATGGAAAAAACGGTAGAACGGAAGGGAAGTGCATCAGGAGCAAAGTGAGCTGAGGGTGGGCGGTGGGTTTGTGTGTGGGGGGGAGGAAGCGTTTCTACATCAGAGCCAGGGATGAACAGCTGTGAAAAAGGGAAAATGTGAGAGGAAGAAAGATGGAGAGACCGGAAGGGAGATGGAAGGGAGAGGGGGGTGGATGGAACGAGAGAGACAGTGACGGCATGAAAGGAGCACAGGTGGAGAAGGAGTGAGATGACGAAGGATGGAGACATGGACACGAGAGAATGGAAGAGGGAAAGAGTATGAGATCGAGTGAAGGAAAGAGAAGGGCAAAAGGCGGGAAGGGGAGAAGGAAAGGAATAATGAGAAGAGTGGGGAATAGAGAAAAATGCTCAAGAAAGGAAAAATAGATCATGAGAGATATGTGGGAATTGAAAGAAATACTTAAGAGGCGGGGATGTATGCAGAGGGGGTAAAGACAGGAGGAGGTGTTGCACCAGCCCCGAGAAAGAGAGTTTGGAAGGAATGGGCCTGGGAAGAGGAGGGGTGCGTAGGAGAGAGGCTAGAACTTAGAAAGGGTGCGATGGGGAGGCAGATAAAAGAAGGGGCGAGGGGATGGAAATGATGTGAGCGCGGTACAGAAAGTAAGAACGAGAGACGGAGAATGCAAGAGAGAGAAGGAACTCGTACTCCTGCGAAAGCGCATAGGAAGACCCGTTTATAATAGCAAGAAAAACGGGTGGAAAGAAGGAGTAAAGAGAACAGCAAAGCGGGTGTGACGTCCCCCACTAGGTGCCATTTATAAAGGTTGAATGAAAAGCACTCGAGGGAGAAGGAAACGGTCAGACTGTGGCGGCCATACACAGTAAAATCAAAGGGGAAACGAAGAGGCGTGAAGAGTGGAAAAAAGGCGGCGAAAGTGCGAATATGGAAGGGTTAACGTTTCCAAAGTGATAGCCCCAGCTGTAAAGGAGCAAGCGAGGTAATATGACTAGGGAGAGCAAGTGCGTCCAGAAGGTCGCAGGTGCGCCCCGGTGGTGGTGGGGAGTGGCCATATTTGTGGGAGCCAGGGTCCTCGCCTGCAGCCCTCTTTGGAAGCCAGCATCTCCCTCACTCGCAGCCAGGCCCAGCTCCAGCTCTGCCTCTCATCTCGCTGTTTCCACGGCAACCTGGGATGCTCAGCGAGTACCAGAGCCTCCCCATCCTTGCCTTTCAAGGGGTAATGGTAATGCAGCTTAATGCCTTTTGTTTTTCAGAGCACCGAGGGGGAAACATGGAGCTATTTTAATTTTAATGACTTTTTGTTCTCACTCGTCCAGTAAATGGACGGCTGATCTGATGATGGGTGGAGGGTGTGGGGCTTGCTTTTTGAAACTCCTTACCCTGAATATCTCCGTGTATCTTGGCCAGCTTTTGTGATATGCTTTGGGCCGCATTACGAGTGCCACCTTGAATCTGCTGGTAACCCCCACCCTCCAGAATTTCACAAACCTGAGGTACTGAGCTTCGGTGAGACACAGGCACGTGGGACCTTCAGGCTCCCTTAAGAAATTAGGATTTACCCGAGGAATTGGTAATTCCAAATCCAGTCCATTTAGTAATTCCTAATTTCTTATGGGTTTCTTCCTGGACATTTTGCCTGTTTGGACAGGTGAATTATATGGGAAGAAACCACCAGTTCTGTGTACATTGTTATTCCATGGGCGTTGATTCACAAAAATACCAGGGGTAGTGGAAGTCACATCATATACCCTTCGACTTCAGTGACATCAAGGGAAGTGGCATCATAGGATCCCTGCCCCAGATCTTTTTCCAGGAAGGCATGTCACATGATCTAACATCACAACAATTGCAAATTTGCGTTGGCTAGTATCACAAAGTGACCCAAAGTTGAGCTATGCGCTGCTTTGCATTATTTTGTATCAAGGGGGTGTTTGATGGATGGTGAATGGGTGTTTTCATGCAACCACCCATGAGTTTTGAAACAAACCCCTATCTATAAACATTGGTAGACAGAAATTTCTACCAAAATTGTATGTCTCCTCGAGTCAGGCGTAATGAGGAGAAAGCTTTTCATTGCTTCTCGTTTTTCGAACTTTGCTTGTGTGTGTTAGACCCGGCATCCTTGGTGTGGTCTCCCTCGTCTTTTTGCCTCAACCTCCTGTATTTATGACTGTCTGTGGTGGGCCTGTAAATCAAATGCTACTAGTGGGCCCGCAGCACTGGTTGTGCCGCCCACATGAGTAGCTCTGTAAACTTGTCTCTGACCTGCCATTGCAGTGTCTGCGAGGGCAGTTTTAAACTGTCATGCCGACCTGCCTAACCTTCCCTTTTATACATGTAAGACATCCTTACGGTAGGCCCAAGGTAGCTCCCTTGGCAGGGTACAGTGTATTTTAAATGTAGGACATGTCCTGGTGTGTTTTACATGACCTGATGATGAAATACTGCCAATTTCGATTTTCATTATTGAAAGGTCCCCCCATAGGTTATCATTGGAGCTGCCTTGCAACATTTTACGAGTGTAACTTTCAATTGGGAGAGGTAGAGATTTGGAGTTTGAGCTCCCTGAGCTCCAAATTTGAAAAATTATCTTTTAGTGAAGTTTGTTTTTAAATTGTGTGCTTGAATATGCCACTTTTAGATAGTGAGTATTTTCTTGCTTTTCTATTCTGTGTTTCTGCCTGCCTTTGGAATCAATGTTTGGTTTAGACTGACAGGGTCTGTTAGTGCGTTATTCTAGACACTCACACAAAGGGAGCTGAGGTGTGCCCTGCATATCCTGATGGCCCATCACCAGGCTGAAGAGTCTTCCTGAACTGAAGTGGTGGGAGGAGTTGTCACTGATACCTGAATAGGGCTGCACCTGTTCCCTCACAATGCTGTCTCCATCCCCTCCTTGGAATGTGTCTGGAGCCAAGGCAGGGCAAGGCAGGAACTTGTGAACTACAAAGACTTTTCTTTACAGTACGCCTACTTCAAAGGCCAAACCCCCCACATTTTTAGAACACTTCTGTACTGCGGACTCTGCCAAGAAGTAGAGCTGGTGAGCTGTCAGGAGGAGTAATGCTCCTTTGCTGTGTTTTGCTTTGCTGGGTTGGCCTGCAGTTGCTGCTTCTTGTCTGTGGGCAATGAAAGAACTAGACTTTTGCTTTGTATCCTGATTTTCCAAGGTTCTCCAAGGAGTTGTGTGTGCTTGCCTCCTGTTGAAAGTCTCCGGGCCACCAAAGACTTAATTTGCTGCATCCCTGAACTCCACTGTTGGGATTTCTGACCTGCCTTGTGGTGCCAAATTCAGTTCTGGGCCCTTGGAGTGTGTTCTGCTGCTTAAAGCCTTCAAAACGGATGCATCACCCTTCCAGCACCTGTTTTTCTCATCATCATCATAAGCTTTTATTCGATATGCAAGATATCTTATAAGCACAATTAGAATACAATCATTACAGTGTACAAAAAAGCATTGCTACAAGAAGCCAGTATAAAATTAATTAAAAGATAAAAGGACATGAATTGCCCGTTACTAAATTAGCTAAAAAAGGAATTAAACAGCTACTGACAATCTCTTACAACGAATAAGCCAAAACTGCTTTAAAAATTTTGCTGTTCCACACACTATAGGGGGGAAGTGTCCGTGGTTAGGATACGCAAGGCTACTAGGTGGCTACGTGTGCCCATATTTCGACAAAGAGGTTTCAACCAGAAACTCCTAGGCCTTGCATAATCCGGGCATTCAAATAGGACATGCGCAATGAACTCAACCATACTCAGGCAACATGCACAGTTTGGAGAAGTACGGGCCGCTGATGTCCAATTCGATACCACAGCACCTAGGGGGAGGGATCCAACTCGAAATTTAAAATAAAGGGCTCGGTCAAAGGGGAGGGTGATCAAGTCCAGGTAGGGTTCAAAAGCCACAATGTCTTTGATTTGTAAAAAGGCGACAGTGGACTTGCAGTGGTTAGGGTTTGTAATTAGACGCTCCGCAGTCCATTTCCAGTAAAGCGCCTTGACAACTTCTTTTGGAGGGGCTGAACGTGATGACCAACAGTCTCCTAGACCGATCTTCTCCAGAAGCTTTTTAGTTTCTCTTAACCATCTTATCTTAGCCCAACCCCCCAGACTCATTATTTCCCCCAGGGCATCAGCATAGGATTTTAGTTCTTCACCCCTCCAGATTCGTGTCCATAGCAGGAGCGGGCGAAGCTGGGCCTGATCTTTGATGTTTTTACAACCCGTGTCCAACCACACTGGTACAGATGGTGTGCTCAGTGGAATGGAGATAATGGATTTCAGTAGCTTGCTCTCCGCTGTCACTAGGGCGTCCAATCGGCAGTGGCCCCACAGTTCTGCCCCATACAAGGCTGATGTCACTACTTTGGCCTTGTAGATATCGATTACTGGGGTAAGTGATCTCCTAGGTGAGGCCCTGAACTCCCTCATGAGAGCTCCTCCTACTCTCCTATGGTTGAGGACCATTTTGTCAATATGATTTGCCCAAGACATCCTATCCGTAATCCGAATACCGAGGTAATCGAATTCGGCTACTTTCTCTAAGGGAATCGAGTTAAGTGTAGGTGGACGGCCCAGTTTCTTAGGAGGATTTAGGACCAGGTATTTTGTTTTGTCCACATTTATTATTAAGCCTTTTGCAGCACAGAACTCCTGGAATCGCGTTAGCAATTTCTGGAGGCCTTGTGGGGTCTTCGAGATCAGGAGCGTGTCATCCGCAAAAAGCAGGGTGGGGATACGGACTCCTCCGAGACAGGGGGCGTCGGCTGGTTCTTGTTGAAGATGTTTTACCACCCCATTCACATATAGTGAAAATAGGGTGGGTGCCAAGACACAGCCCTGTCTTACGCCCCTGGACACTGGTATCTTCTCAGTGAGCTCTCCATTTTTACCCCAACGGACCTGTGCAAAGGTATGGGCATGAAGGCTAATGAGAAGGGACAAGATGTAAGGGGGTAATCCCAACTCATAAAGCACCCTCCAGAGCTCTTCCCGGGGGACTAGGTCAAAGGCAGTCTTCAGGTCTATAAAGGCCAAATAAAGACTACCCTTGCCTAGTTCCACCACCTTCCACCCCAATAGTGCCAGCCTAAACACCTGCTCTATTGTCCCCATACCAGCCCGAAAACCTGCCTGAAAGTCTGATAGGATTTTATTCTCCTCCACCCAATGGAGAATCCTTCCAAGGATAGCTTTACCAGCTATCTTTAGGGTGGAGTCTATCAGACTTATAGGGCGATAGTTCCCCGGTGTTTCCCTGCACCCTTTTTTATAAATCGGGACCACCACCGCCCCTTTCCAGGATTCTGGCACAGCCCCTCCCATCATGATATCGTTTAGGAGAGCTGCTATGACCCTTGCCCATTCCGCTGGGTATGCCCTCATAAGGTCCCCCGGAAGGCCGTCTGGGCCCGCTGCCTTGCGAGGCGCTACCCACCCTATAACCCCCTCAATCTCTAAAGGAGTGAAGAGATCATAGGCATGAGGTTCAATTGCTCGTGTAAGGTCCATCCCCACGTTCAGTTCCCCATCTGGGGGGAGGTATAGGGTCCCAAAGTGTTTTACCCAGCTTTGAGGCGGGATGTTGCAGGGTCTCACAGATGCATCGGGTTTATTCCGTGTGCTTATGAGATTCCAAAAGGCCCTTGAATCCCTGATTTTACTAGCCTGGAGCAGGTCTTCCCAGAATTTGTCTTCCCACTCCCTCCTGGCAAATTTAAGGGACTTATTATAGGTCTTCCTTGCTTCCTGTATCACACTACGGGACTTGAGTTTAACCGCCTCAACTAACTTGGCCTTGTGAACCCTACATGTTTGGGTATACCAACCATCGACTGGTTTTTTAAATTCTTTGTTGCCCGACTTTTTAGGGTATAAGGTAAACACGTTAGTTAAGGCTTCTACCAGGGAGACAAAAAGCCCACTCGCTCTACCCACCCCTTCTAAGGAGGTTCCGAGGGTTGTTACCGCATGGTTTAAATGGGATTGAATTTCCCCTACCTTTGCCTCGGATAAAACCAATTTCGCCCATTTTATTCGTCTACCACAAGGGGAGACTTCAGACTCATCTGGGGGTGCGGCTACCAGGTTAATGTTGTCCTTCCTTAAGGGGCGCCACCACTGAACCATACTTAACCCCTTCCATGCTGCGCAAATTCCGTCGCTGTGCTGACGGAATCTTGCGCGGGCGTGGTCATGACGGAACGGTTCCGTCATGAGCACAGCTCAACCGTGGCTCATGACGGAACCGTTCCATCATGAGCACCGAAGGGGTTAAGGAGAGTGAATTGTGGTCACTTTCAGTCGAGGGGACCACCTGCATGTCCCTTACATAAGACCATAAGTATACATCTATTAGGAAATAATCTAGCCTAGAGGTGTGTCCTGGTCTATTGTACGTGTGGGCACCCCCCCTATCCGAGGATGTCCTCCCATTAGCTGCCCTTAAGTTGAATTCGAGGCTCAGGGAGTATATCTGGAGCGCCACTTCTGTCCACCTTCTGATCGGTGGGATTTCCAGTACCGGGATCCCCAACCTGGTATCCTCCTCGTCTTGGTCGAGGGAGACGTCCGAGCCCAAGGGCTCGAACGTACAGTTCATATCACCTGCAACCAATGTACGAGTCTTATATGGAGTATTATTTAGCAAGGTCTCGAGGAGAGATATTACAGGAGACTTTCTCCCGCCCTTGGTTCCCCGGGCATAAACATTAACAAGCATTTGCAATGCAATAGGTCTCGCAATTACGCAAGTTTGAGCTATTGGCACTGTAAATGACAATGCCTCTTATTTATGTTTTTGTTTGTAAAACATAAATAAAACGCATTGTCAGTTACAATGCCAATAGCTCAAACTCCCATAAATGCGAGACCTATTGCATTGCAAATGCTTGTTTTTTTTTTAGAAGCAAGCATGTGCAACACCACAGCCTGTGCATAGTAAAAGAGTACAGAAATATGACACCCTTATAGTTCAGATGTAAATATGTGCAACAACACAATCACTGTAGAGTAACATAAGAGTAGGCTGCAGAAAGATGACTCCACTAGTGTTTCAGATGTAAATATATGTAACACCACAGCCCGTGCATAGTATACAGCTCACCGCAGAAAGATGACACCCTGATATTTCAGATGTAAACAAAGTATTGAAACGTTTTTTAGATGCAAGCATGTGCAACACCATAGCCTGTGCATAGTAAAAGAGTACAGAAATATGACACCCTTATAATTCAAATGTAAACACGTGCACATGCCACCTTTGTATCGGTGATGTTCCTCATATTGGAAGAGGTGTGGCTGATTCATGCCAACTTTGAATCTGAGATTTACTCCAGAGTGGAAGAGGTGTGGCTGATTTACCCCAACTGTGAATCAGAGATGTGCGCCAGAGTGGAAGAGGTGTGGCTGATTTACGACAACTGTGAATGAGAGATGTTCGCAAGAGTGGAAGAGATGTGGCCTGGCCATGATTTTGAGGGATTCAGAAAATTTACCTCTGAGACCGCTCACCCATCAGTAGACCTAAAAAAGTATAAAGTTGAGGATGCTCAGATGGGTGGATAAATCTAGGATTCGCGCTACCATTGTAGAGACCCAATGTAGAGATGGCACGCGCCTCACAAATGGCTACACCTGGGACCGCAGAGACCACGTCGCTCAGACTACTGGATTAAAACTATAAAATCACACTTCTGAAATTTCGCCTTGAAAAAGCCCTCTGCCAACTGGCCATCGGGTGAAACACGTTTTGGCAGTTTTTGTCTTTTTTGTGTGATATCAGTGTTGATAAGAAACAATTAAAAAATGGTAATTTTTGCAGTTTGAGAACTACAATACATAACTCTTTGAAATTGGATTCCATCAAATTTATCGGATTAAGGGGCACAGATCTCCAAACACAACTCGTACTAAAAGTATAAATCTCCTCTGTGAGCTGGGTGAGAGGGGGTTTGAGGCAGAGATGTTTCTTTCTGGGGATAGTCAATGCAACAAGTGTCAAGTCATTCAAGATCAAAACCCGAACCCATCATAAGATCTATACATTTAGGGCCATCTGCAACACACAGGCCTCACACTAATGGAACCTGGGCTCTTCACCCACTTAAAAACGTCAGGGGAACAAGAGAACCGTGGGTCATTAAACACCCCAAAGTGTGCAATGTTGGTGCACACCAAGTGCTCTTGATATGATACATTTCACAAAGCAGAGATTTTAAAATATTTACGAAAAATATGGGGTTTGGTGCTCCATAACAAAGACAAATCATCTTTCCACCTGCCAATTATAGTCATCTGCCTGTGGCAGTAGTATGGGGTGGGCGGTTGGGCTTTGTAGAAAAGTGGGATCTTTTTATGCAGAAAATTGAATGATGCAGTCAGAAGTACCAGTTGCCTCGCATGGACCAGTGGATGCCACAAAATAATTATTTCAAATCAGGCAGGATCAGACTTTTCCTTTTGTGTGGGTGGTGCTTGGACTGAGTGTAATTGAACACATTGATTGTTATTCATTTTTGTTTTGATCTTTTAATGGGCTTGAAAGAGTGCTAGTCAAAAACCATCTTATTTACAAACGTCTATGTTTGGAAGTCTTTAACGGGGAGAAAAGTGGCGAGCATACTGCAGCTCTATAGGCCAAGGTGCCCTATATGTAGTCATTGAATGCTCACAGAGCTAAGGTGCTAGGGAAACGCAGAAACAAAAGCGTTTTATTCTGAGACTTTTTGGGACAGATTTACAAGCCTCTTGCGCCACCGATGCGTCACTTGTCCCATGCTAAAAATGTCGCAAAAGTGGTGCAAAAGGCTTGTAAATAAGCCCCTTTCTACTTTAGAAGAAGCTATCGCCTCCAATAATCGGTAATAACGAAACTACCAACTCGAACAGACGCGGTAATTCAATACAAAAGCATTTTTTCTTCTTAAATAAACAGGGACAGTTATATACATCAGACCCAGAGGCCTGCGACTATTGTGTGGACAGTACCAAGGGAAAGGAGTCTCTATTACACCCGACCCCGTCGTTCTTTTTCGTTCATCCTACGCGATTGGGGTCGGTGTCTTAAAGAGAACCCACCGGTTATCGTGTGATAAGTGGGGATGGGGTGGTGCGCACTTCGGTTTAAATATTCGATAGTTGTACGTCACAACCTACCGACTTGACAATGAGGGCGAAGTCGTGTATTCATTGTAGCCACCGGAGGTGACCCCTTCTTAGAGGATGCCGCAGGTAGGCGTGGGGGCGTGCCACCGGAAGTCCACAGATATGTGAGGGGCACTATCATTGCAAAGAGGGCGAGGGAGGACTGAGAGATGCGGATATTAAGCTCCAAGCTAAGAGGGATGGAGTGGAACAAAAAATGCAGAAAACTCATATACCTAGTAGCACGTATTTGCATATTCGATACAGTGTTGAAGTTATAAAGAGTCTGTGTAGGTGTTTTGCAGGCAGGACAGCTGGCATGCATGTGTGCGTGCTGCAGGCAATGTTTGGTGTAATATAAGGGAATCAATAGTAACAAGCATTCGGCCGCGCGGCCGAAAACGAAAGTAATAGCGATCGCGATCAAAGCGAAAGTGATCGCGATCGCTTGGACGGGAGCGCTGTGTGGCAAGCACGCGAGTGGTGCGCGCGCAGCAGTGATTGGCGGCTGCGCGCGTGCACGTTCACGTGCACTGTAGCTTTAGGCCACGGCAGCACTTTGAAAAGCCCAGTTATAAAATGTCTCTTTCGAGCCTTTGGCTCGCGAGACCTAAAAACATTTAAGACAATTCTTCCTCTTTGATCTATTAGGGTGATGTTTTGTATGTCAGGGGAACCTGTGGGAGACTCCACTACTCTGCAGTCTAAAGAAGCCGCGACCCAGATGAGAAGGCCACCCGAAGGTCGCCCTCTCCCTGTTACCGAGACTTGCGCAGGGGAGGAATAGGAAGAAAAACCCACCCTATGGACCGGCACCAAGCTCCATGTCTCTTGGAAAAGGCACAGGGAGTGCTCATCAACCCAAGCAGTAAAGTCCGGTAGAGCCAGTTTTCTTGCAATCCCTGCGACATTCCAGCTGAAAACCTTAAAGACTAGGTCCGTCACAGCTGAGCTGGGTGCCAGAATGCCCCTGTCTATGGACCTCCTCGGAGGTATCTGAGGGGAACAGGGATCTTGTGGGGTGGCTATAGAGACTCATATCCCACTTGCAAGGTTTGCCTGGGTGGGTGATACTCCTGCTGGCTCTACTCTACTCCCAGTTTCCAGTCAGTAAGGCCCTGGTGCCCACAATTGGTTCTCCCTAGTACCCCCCGAGACCCCAGCCCAGTTTTGACCAAAAATGGGGGAACTTAAACTTCCTCCAGTTGGGCTAACAATTTGCCTGGGGTAAAAATAAGAAAGATCTACCACTTTAACCCCCGGAGCCCCCATACTTTTAATAGGAGTGCAAATCGATGGTACTACTCTTGGGTCTTGGAAATTTATGATTATGCAATCCCCCTCCTGCGTTTTTTTCCCCTGCCCTAACCAACCCACTCTGCGGACACTTAGAATAATACCATCCACACCCAACGGGATTGGCTTGTTTGCCTTCAGCCAGTGGATACACTTGTTCTTGAGTGATTGGTGGTTTTCCAACTGGCCTTCCTTTAAAGGGGGCACATTAACCATGACAGCAACAAAAGGTTGACAGTCTGGTGGGAGGTTTACTGGGGGGATCCGTCGTACTGGATTACTGGGGGCCGGTGAGGGGGTAGATGGGGCAGTAGGTTGAGATACAGACCTAGGGGCTTTCCCTGTCGCTAACCCGTTAGATTTGCTGCGTGCCCCAGGTTTTTGGGAGTCTTCCGTTTTGCCACTAACTATCTGTGGCTGCTTTTGTGGAAGAAACTTAGGCTTATTTTTGTCAGGCTCTAGGTGTGTTGATGGACCCTTATGTTTTGGCCCTGCTTTGGGACGGGGAGGAGATTTAAGAGCTGGAATTAATGGACTATTAGGAGCAACTTTGTTTAGACATATTGGGGGCTTAGGGACTCTCTGAGATGGTGGTTCATTCCCCTTTGCGCCTAAGTCCTTATTTTCAGTCACTCTGGTTATTTGTTTAAATGTTGTTTTGAGTGAGTGAAACCCGTCAAGGGTTAATTGCTCTAATTTGTCTATCCTCTCCCCTAGACCCTTGACTTGTGTTAGTAACGGTTTCAAGAGGCTGTATACCTTCTCAAAGATATTTTCAACTGTTACTGAGTCAGAGAGCTTTGAGACCTTGGCGGTGTTAGCGTCTGGGTGTAGCCCCTTGGGAGAGATCAGAACATCCCCTTCTATGTCAATTTCATTCACTATAGGCATACCCCTTATGGTTCTCGTACCGGATCCAGAAGGCTTTCTTACTCTTTGGTAAAGAGCGGCCTGTCTCACTAGCTAACCCTTTTTGCGTTTTCATGGCTTTCTGCTTAAGGGCCTATTCTCCTGCCTAGTATCGGGAGTTTGGGTGTTAGGGGAAGCCCTAACTGACTCCCCTTCTGATATAACTATGGAGGGAGTGAGCGGTTTTTGGGGCTCAGGATCACTGATGGCTTCGCTTGGGAGATTAGGTGATAATGGTGTGGACAGCTTACTAAGGCCACCGTCTTCCACTATAACTATAGGGAGAAGAGCGGCCAGATTTTCCAGCCTACCTATATTTTGCTCTATACCAGCCAACTGGGGGGGGTCTGTGAAAACACCAGGCACACTAGGTGGGGAAACAGATTGAACCCGGACACTGGCCGGTGTAAGCGACTGAGCGGCGACCCCCAAGGATGAACGTCTTGAGGAAAGGTAAACCTCAGATAAACGCCGCTCAGACATAGCAATCTCCTTTTCAATCACCGCCGTCACCCTGGTGATAAAGCGGTCCATAGTTCCTATAACAGGGCTCGCGGCATTTGTCCCCCTTTCGCCTTCACTCCTAAGAAGCTTTCCAGAACGAGTAGACATGGTTTCGGGAAACAGAACAGGGACACACACCGGGCGTATGTACTCACTGTTGATAGAGAGGAAAGGGACGTGGCCCAGCCCAGCCTTGACAGCCCCTGACTGCCCGCCCTTTGCTCAGGCTTCGCTCGTCGTCCCGCTCGCGTCCCGCAGAGCGCCTGACAGAGCGTTAAATCAGAGAGTGTTGCAGGCGGGGGGCGTGGCTGGTGGTGGGCGCGTCCGCCTGTGAGAGCAGGGACATCCTGGATCTTCGAGTCCCTGCTACAACGCCAACGCCAGTTCGATGTTACCCCCCCAGCGCCTCCGGAACCCAGCGCCTAGAAGCAGCTTTCACCTTCCTGAATCCGCGAAGCAGGTGTGCAAGGTAAACTGGACAACAAGCAGTCCCGGCGATTTTAGCCTCTGAATGGCCTCTGAAATGGAGTCCCCTTCGCGCTGGTGGTTCAATCAGGCAAGAGAGCGACTCCGAAGTGTCCCGCTGTCCAAGCGGGGCTTCGCCGGGGGCAACCTCCTGCTGGCTCTCTGCTTCGGTCACACTGCCTCTTCACACGGGACCCCCCTGGCACGGCAACCTCACTTTCTCCGGCCACCCGGCAACGCGCGGGGCACTCCCTCTGCTTTCTGATTGTTCTGATTGTGACAGAGCAGCCGACCTGTTTTTCTGACCCAGCACCGCTGTGTGGGTAAAGGTTCCCCACACCACTGCCATGCGGGCAAAGAAATCGGCACAGCGCCTGTCCATGGCTGAAGCAAACGCTGCAGCATGAGTTCAGAGCACTGAGTCTGGGACGTCCTAGACCCCTGCTCCGACTTTGTCGCAGGCCCTGCTGTGCAGCTGAAAGAATTGACGCATCACCTGTCTGTTGCTGGAAGAATCAATGCAGCGCCTGTTTTGCTGCTGCCGTATCGACTCCAGCGCACCAAGTTTTACACGCATCACCCACAAGCCGGAACCGTCTTCTGATTTCGATGCATTGCTTCCACATGCAGCCCATAACTGACGCAACACTTCTCCTGCATGCTGCAGAACTGATGCATTGCTTCCCTGAGGACTCAGGAACCAATGCATTCCTTTGTTTTCTGATGCTTCCCTCCCTTTTGGCTGTTTCTCAACTTGGATTTTGACGCATCAGGGGTACTTTGTGTAAAATCACCGCATCCACATAGTTCTATGGACCAACTTGCTTAAACTTTTAAAAAGTGAGATTGTGAGTTCTGCATTTTGGATTTTTGTTGTTTTGGTCTTGTTTGGTTTAGATAAAGACATTTTATTTTTCTAAACTTATGCTGTGTCCATTTGTAATGATTTCACTGTGTTACTGTGTTTTTTTTTATGTACAAATACTTTACACATTGCCTCTGATATAAGCCTGACTGCCTGTGCCAAGCTACCATAGGGGCAAACAGGGGTTATCTGGGTGTGTAACTCTATTACCCTGAGTAGAAGGAAGGGACCCTATTTGAACTGGTTACAAACCACTGGAAACTACTGACAGCCATTTCTAACAGTTCTGTATTGTACAGCACACATGTGAAGTGGGTAACTCTTTAAAGCATAGTTTTTGTTTTGGACGGGACTCCTTCCTGTACAAAACCTGTTCTTCAGAAAATTAGCCCACCTTGCACTCTGACACAAGGGTATGTGCATTGGCACATGGCTGCCAACAGTGCACTTGGAGATAAAAAATGTGTCATATCTTATTTGATATGGCATATTTTTAATTTGCCCCTTTGATGCATGGCAGTGCAGCAAGTTTGGTGCAACATTGCCTTGAGTCAGAAAATAGTCATTCTGGGCTCAATCTGACACAATCTCACTCCCCACCTGTTCCTTTGCTCCTATTTACTTTCGCTCACCCTCAAATGCTTACACATATGCATATTCTCTCTCACTTAGACATGCTCTCTTCTGCAAGCACGCATACAACATATATTTAAAACCATTTTTACTTTGCCACAGATGTCGCCAGAGGTCCTAAGTATGCTCCAATTTTTATTACATTAATAGTGAATAATATAATATTATGTACTATTTATATAATGAAAAACGGGCAGACAATAAGGATTTTTGGGTTAATGGCACTGATTTTGCAATCCCTGAGGATAGGGGTCAACAAGGCAGTGCCATGTGTTGCAAGTGGCAAGCCAGGCATCCCCTAAATTATGTCAATGTGTAATTCAGGTTGGTCCAGTAACAGGAGGTACCTGCCCGGTCACAATTAAAGGGACATTATTTCATAACAAGATTCTTAACAGAGACAAATGTGCCTTTGATTAGGCCTTTGAGAGACGTAGTTTGTCAGAAAATGTGATAGGGATAAAAGGTGTGGCCTGGAGTAGGCCTCATGATGTCTGCTATTATATTCAGGGAAGAAAGATTTCTGTTGAGACACAACATAATCCCTTTAATAAGCGAAAGGAGGGTCTCTAATGACCCGACTCAGATTGAATGGAGAGTAGTGACCCGGGGTTGAATGGAGTAAGGTTTCAGATGTAATGACCTGCTGCTCAGTGGAGATGAAGGTCTCTGATGTAATGACCTTGAGTGGAATAGAGAGGTAGGTCCCCATTGAGACGTGATGACACAGCAAGCAAAATAGTTAAAAAAAAAATCCCAGTATGCCTTTCCAACAATTAAAGCAACAGTGTTGATTACCCTCCTCACGCAAAAGTGTTTTCCTTAGAGGTCTAGACAAAAGGTCTGTCTTGATACATTCAATGCAGCAGCTTTGTGTGCTCGATGTGCTAGGGAGACCAACGCATTTGGAAGGAAATTAGCATTTCTCTTCTTACCCACTATAAAAGTCGGAAAACACAGGTGAATGGTGGAATGCTTGAACTAATCTCGGTTACAAGTGCTTGCTCGAGATTGCATTCCAGTCGATCGTTTTTTGCCCACAATGCAACTTCAGAAACCAACCATATTCAAATGAGTTAGCTACAAACAATTGTATTTGCATTTGCAGGCAACGTGCTTCTGAACAAGCAACCCCAGACCAGTTTCGAGCTAGCCAGATCTCATCAGGGAGGCATAGCTTGAGATTGTGCCCCTTGAATACCTCCGTCTGAATTGGTGGCATGAGCAAAATCCTGTCCACTGGAATGTGACTGATTAATTGCCAGAGACGTTTGCCTTAATTTCACTTCTTCCCTTGCATTTTACTCCGAGAAATGCCTTAAGTTATAGCTCTCTTTCGCCAAGACGGGGGTTCCATGCTGGTCGGGCTGCAGGACACAAGCCTCCTATCACAGATGTGTGCGCTCTCATTGATTCCAGTCTCTTTTAGAGCTGACACATCTCTTCCAGAGCGATATCCCATATAATCAAAGAAGGTCCTTTTAATTAGTAGAGAAGGTACCCTATATGACAATAATAGTTTCCCTTTCAAGCGAAAACATCTCTTCTTAATTATATCATATCTTTTCCAAATCTACAGACGTCTTCTTCTGTCATTGGTTATTTCCAGTCCTGTAAGGCCTCTGGTGCCACAGCAGGGAATCATCTTCCCTTTCCAAGAAGGTACCTCCTATCACAACACCCACCTGCCAGTTCAAGAAAAGGAATTCACTGTGGTTCTGTTCCATATCTAAAGAAGGTATCTCCCTTGTCAGACGCAATATTGTCAACACTAGAAGAAAACCCCTGCATCAACAATTCCTTTTTATTTCTAGAAAGAGCAGGTGCTGACACAAAAGACTGCACGTCCCTTTATACCTGTCATCTCTCATCACAGCAGTCCCTGTCCAGTTCTAGAGAAGGGATCCCACATCCCAGTCACAGTGTCCCCTTCAAGGCAAAGCATCTTCTCTCATTGAAAGTATTTTCCTGATCTAGAGATAGTATCTATTGTGACAGTGAATTATTTCTAGGTCTACATGTTGTATCACTTGCCACAGCGATCCCCTTTCAGTTGTAAAGAAAGCTTCTCCTATCACAGCACCTGCTCGTCAGCTCTGGAAATGTCATTTCCTGTCACAGGGGTTCCACTGCAATTCTAGAGAGAATAGCTCCTTTGCTTGTAATACTTTTGTACTTACGAGGAAACATCTACTGTAACAAAAAATCAGTGTCAATGCTAAAGAAGACATACCGTCCCGTATATTGGAATTCCCTTCTGAAGCAGACATCCCTCTTCACAGCAATTCATCTCCAGGTCTGGAGAAGGTATTCCCCCATGCCAGCAACAGTTATCTCTTCGAGTGAAAACATCTCTGCAAATGAAATGCACTCAGAAAGATAAATGTTGCTTTAATAATTATCTAGGATATCGTTTACACCAGGTGTATACTACCTGTATGAGAATAATAGATTAACAGTCCATCAACTCAAACTTCTCACCCTGCCCGCTCTTCCCCAACCCCAATCAAACTATAATCGTGCTGGGATCTTCTCCTTCAATTATTGGCGCTTGTCAGTGCCAAATACTCCAAGAAAACTCTTTCTTTTTAAGGTAAAGCAGCTTTATTCAGAAATAATATTAACAAAGAGAGAAGTAATAATCAATAGCAATATTAATGAAAAGCACAATTAAATATACAAAATTGTAACAAAGAAGAGGAGCTGTTCATGATTTTCTGGCATCATTGAGGAATAAAGGAGGGAAGGGATTCAAGAAAGCTCTTAGCCATCAAACATCTCTGTGGACAGATGAGTGTAGGAAACTAAGGTGGTGAAGGACTGCAAGTGCTTGTTGGAGTTGGTTTTGCGCTTGATTAGCATCAACCTAAAGGCATTCCTCTGGGACATTGGCCTTTGGACCAAGGATCACCCTTGACCGGTTTCATCATCTCCAAACGGTTCCACTGTTCATGAGAGTTACGACTTAGACAAACTGAGGCACGGTGGATAATGACTCTAAAGTCAGTGGAGCAGGGTCTCAATATAGATCATGAGATGCAGTATTTCCTAGGTGTATGAATGGTAAAACACTGTGGTACGATCAGTATCCAAATGATTCTGTTGATCAACTGAATTGGATAGACATAAATGTGTAAGAGATTAATTTGGGAAATGATGTATAGCAATGATGATCTGTTGGGCTGTTTGTTCAACATTAGTCGATATACGCACTGACAAGGTCTTGATGTCAATACTCGATTGATGCCAGGGTGTAGATGGTAATGTTTGACATTGAAATTAGTATATTCAATAATGCATGAGATGAATTTGTTAAATGAAGTATAATGGAAATATTCTATCATGGAATATGATTTACAATTACTATTGCTATAGTGATAATGTTGAGCTCTGAGTATATAATCATTTTTAATATTGATCCTTTTTGAGTACATGTACGTTGAATACGCAGCGTACTCAATAATGATTTTTGTGTTGTTCAGTGAGAATGGGTTCACCCTTTATTTTACATGCTGAACGTATTGTTACTGTTTTTTTAAAACAGATCTTTTGATTTGAATTAAAGTTGACAAGAACTGGATCGATTTCTAGCAAACAGTCAATAGTTTCTTATAATTAAGGAAAACTGTCGCTTAAAAAAAAAAAAAGAAATTATTTTTAGTCTCACGAATAATGTGCGGTATATTGAATTAAAATTGGGCGTCATTTTCAGACAATGATGATTAGTCTGGATTTGCAGTGAGTTGTGCGCTTCTTGGGTAGAGATAAAGTTTTGTTGAAATTAGCAACAGTGAGATAGAACTTAGCTATGATATTGACGTTGTTGGCGGCCATCATATGTAAGTCACTGTAGTTTTGTGTATAGTTAATTGAAGATATTAGAACGATACATGAATAGAAATAATATGCAGTACATACAGAGAATGTAAATTCAACAAGTATGACACAAATATGCGAGAATCCAGTTTATTAGGACAAATAGTATTGGAACTACTCCCGAGATCGGGTTGGGTATCAATACGAGTGTTTCAAGATGGCGCTTGAGCGAAACGCCGGTCGACGAGTGTAGAGTACTCTCTGCTACTCAAAGTAAGTACGGAGGTTGTTTGTATGTGTTGATGGTGATATGAAGTTTAGTTTGTGCCTAAGACGGAGCGTAATATTAGAATACCGCTCATCAATGTTACGAAAGTATGCTTGAGACAATTTTTGAGGTTTTAGGAGACAAGGGTACCCCGATATGTGAACCTGGGGTGATAATGAAGAGTTAAGAACAATGGTTCAAGGATTCACTATTTCACACCACGCTTTTCTTATTTTGTGAGCATTCTAAAATTGACTTTGTTTAAATAAATACCTGCTATCTTTTGACCTACATGACCCTTTACGTACTTTGTCTCCTGCTCCCTACGGAATTGATTTCACTTATCTTAAAAAACAAGTGACCCTGCCTGGGTCACCTTTTCTATTGGACCCTTTTGGGCCATCCTTGAGACAATTTTTGAGCGCAATAGGCAATTTGGGTTCTGATATGGTGCTTTATGTATAATTTGTAACACATAGACCACACGCAATAGAGTTTTCCTAATAGTAGCAGTTATTCGTCTTTTTACATATTGTCGAACACAATGTTTACCCATAGTCAAGTCTCTGCCAGATAAAGTAATTTATTAGTAAGATATCGATATCACTGGATATATATTTGATTGCTTTTTGCTTAAATACAATTGCTATTGGTACTTTAGGAATGTGGCTTTCATACTTGTGAGTCATTTTGAATAGTCTGCAAAAATGTTTTCTTTTCGTAATAAATAGGTACAGTAATAAACGTAATGTCTTGGCAGACATTATAATATAATAGGCGGAAGCTTGATAGTACAGTCGCTTTTATGGGACATGGTGGAGGACTCGTGGTTGCTATATAGATTGCTTATATACTTGTTTCATCTATAGGTCTGAGAAACGATATTGTGATCACTGTATATTCTTTAAGAAGGTGTTGGAAGACTAGCGACTACAGTTAAATTTTCGACAAGTCTTGCATTTTTGGAATGGAGATACATTGTCAAGGTGAGCTCTTTTCCTGAACAACCCAAAACGTAACAACCTGAAATTTTAGACTAAGTGATGCTGAGCACAGGCTAGTTGGTGGATTATATATTGGGTGTGGTTACAGAGTGCAGTTTGATCGCTTTTTATAAATGTGACTACAATATACACACATTTGAAATTATAATGTGAGTTTCTATATACCTAGAAGCAAAGAGTGTACATGTTGTAACATATTCCCTCTTTATAAAATCACGTATATTACAGTAATAATTACTGTGTCCACTTTTGGTGGAATTGTCTCTATCCATGTAACATCATATGTACGCCGAGCACATGGGTGTTATGGTGCAGGGTACATTAGTTAAATAGTTCCTGTGTAACTGAGACATATGTTATTGATTTATTTATAGCCCTGAGGAAGTCAGAGATGCAGACGCATCCTATCTGACGAAACACGTGTTGGCTATATGTGCATCTGGAGAAGACGTGTATTGAAATATTGAAGGAATAAAACAACGGAGTTGGAACAAAGACAGATTGGATTGTGATTTATATACATGGAGTGGTACTCAGGATAAATTGTTTATGCATTGGTGGACTGGTCCTTCTGGTCCTAAAGTTTTGGGGGTACTGGTGGCTGCCCTCTACCTTGGAGCACACAATTTGATAATTAGCATATTTGACTGTAGGGATTACTGTGATTTGAATTGCGCATAAAACCTTGCCCTAAGTAGCTGTGTTTACTTCTGCAATGTCCCTGTCGTTTTGAATGGCACTGGCTAGAGGTTCAAGCACAAGTATGAAGAGTAGCAGGGAAAGTGGGCATCCCTCACTGGTTCCTTTCTTGACCCTGAACTCCGGTGGTATGTAACTGTTCGAGGCGACTATTGCCATTACTTCAGCGTAGAGCCATTTCACCTCAGTTAGATGTTTGTCTTCTAGGCCTGCCTTTTGCAATACTCAGAACAATTAGCCCCATTCCACCCTGCTGAAAGCTTTCTCCGTATATAATGAGAACACCAATTCATCATCAGCCCCATCCCCTGTTTGCCACAGTACGTGGTCAAGTGATCTTACGTGTAAGGCAGAGTAGCAGTGTGGTACAAAGCCAACTCGATCTCTGTTGATGAGAGATGTCTCAGCCTGTCCACTAGGACTTTATCCAAAATCTTCGTTGAGTACGGATATTGGCCTGTAGCTGGCACAGCTCAACAGTTCTCTGCTAGGTTTGAGGATGACAGCGATTGTAGCTAACCCTGGGCGTAGCACTATGCTACGCTCGCGGAGCATACGTAGTTTGCGCTACTACGCACTACGTGAATTGCACGTAGCACAGTGCAAAAATGCGTAGCATAGCGTGCAATTTGTCTTGCTCGTGGTCTTCAATGTCAAGTTGGCGACAGCGAGCGAGCAAAATCAACATTCCGGCGAGACTTTTTCCTCGTTCGCGATCAGCAACATCAAGATGCCGATCGCGAGCGTGGAAAATAAGCCTACCGGCGAGATTCTAACCACGGGGAGGTCAGGCCTCTCATTGTGAGTGGTCACATATGCTCGCGACTGCTCGCGATGAAAAACTACCAGTCCACGTTGAGAAGGCTGCCGCTCGAGTATAAATCTACTCGAGCGGCAGAAAACAACCGCTTGCACTGTGCAAGATGCCGTTTGCAATGATTGCACAGTGCGGACAAGCATCCGGCACTGTGCAATCAGTGCGAACAGCATTTCCATACCACACTACGCAGTTTGCGTAGCTATGCGTAGCATGCGAAGTGCAAAGTGCACTTCACGTAGCTACGCATAGCGCTACTACGCAAACTTCGCCCAGGGTTAATTCTAGCTTCATTTGTCTCCTTCAGGAAAGCAGTGCTATCCTTGATATGGAATATTATCATGGGGGGTATTGATTCTTTGTTGGCTTTATAAGACTCTGAAGGGCAGCAGTCAACCACAGAAGCTATACTATAGGAAAAGTTGTCTATAAATTAGCTGATTTCTTCTTCTGTGATATCCTCATCCAAAAGCTCTTGATCAGGAATTAGTGTTGATATCAGGATCGTGGACATACATTTGTCTGCCTCTGCTTAACATTTGGCATTTCGGGGAACAGAGCCTTATAGAAATCACTGAATGTCTAGGGAATGTGTGAGGGCAATGTATTGAACAATCATAATGATCTGGATAGTGTGGTAGGCCTCTTGATGTCTAGAGGAGTAGAGCAAGTAGTCAGGGCTCTTTCTCTCCTTGTTCACAAAGTCGCTATTTAAGGAGGAACAGAGCTTTCTCTACTTCTGTGGTATAGATAGTGTTTAGATCATATTTTGCTTTGAGTAGTATGCAAAGTACTTCTCATGGAGTTATAGGGTATGGCTAGGAAAGTAACCTGTTGATCCAAGCTACATTGAGTATGTAGTGTTCCAGGTTGTGGAGAGCAACATCTTGCATTACTTCTCTTCTTAGGTATGCCTTTCTCGTTGCCTAGATCATATGAATAGAGGTTACTGAACCATAATTTTCTTCTTCTTAGCTTGTACAAAGTATAGGCTCTAGGATCTTTTTGTCATGAGGGAGATTGTATCTGGACATGTTAGGTTTCCATTGTCCTAAGACGGTTTTCAGGCTACCCAGATCTAGCCCGATCTGGATGGAGTCATTGTCTGAAACACTCGTGGGTAGAATGGCTGTGTCCGTCACTCTACCCAGGACTCTTGTTGATGTTAAGAAGTAGTCTGCTTGTGCGTGTACCATGTGCGCAGGAGGTGTAAGTGTAATTGTGTTCTGTCAGGTGCATTGGTCTCCAGGGATCTGGACCCTTGTCGGTGTTAGACCTGGCATCTTTTGGCATGGTTTCTCCTGTATTTTTGCTTCTGGCCTACTGATTTTCCTTGTGTGTGCTGAACTTCGTTTTTGCTGGTGTTTGGACTCTGGGTTCTTTACCACTGCTGACCAGTGCTAAAGTGCATGTGCTCTGTGTCTAAAATGTAATTACACTTGGTTTCTCCATGATTGGCATATTTGATTTACTAGTAAGTCCCTCATACAGTGCACTTCATGTGCCATGGGCCTGTAAACCAAATGCTACTAGTGGGCCTGCAGTACTGATTGTGCCACCCACATGAGTAGTCCTCCAAACGAGTCTCAGGCCTGCCACTGTAGAGCCTGGGTGCGCAGTTTTTAACTGCCATGTTGACCTGGCAAGAACACCTACTTGCCAGGATCAACCCTTCAATTTTACTCCATGTAAGCCACCCCTAAGGTAGACACTAGGTAGCCCCATGGGCAGGGTGCGTGTATTTAAAAGGTAGGGTTTGTACTTGTGAGTTTTACATGTCCTGGTAGTGAAAAACTGCTACATTTGTGTCTTACTACAGCAAAGCCTATCTCTCTGATAGGCAATAATTGGAGCTTCCTTAGAATACTTTACAAGTGTATCTTCCAATTGGGATAGAAAAATTTGAGAAAAAAAAAGAAAATTGTAGTTTGGTGTCTATGGACTCACAATTTAAAAAACATCTATTTTGTGAAGGTGGTTTTTAACTTACAGGTCTGAAAATGCCACTATTAGAAAGTTCGCATTTTCTTTCTTTAACCATTCTGTGTCTCTGCCTGTCCCTAGAATACACGTCTGGGTCAGATGGCAGTTTGGCTTTGTGAATTCACTCTAGACAGTCACACACAAAGGGAGCTGAGGTGTACCCTGCATATCCTGATGGCTCATCACCAGGCTAATGGGTCTTCTTGAGGTAGAGTTGTGCGAGGAGTTGACATTTGCAGCTGAGTAGGGCTGTGCCAGTCCCCACACAAAGAGCTGCTTACTTTGTGTCGGGAGCCAGGACCAGAAAGGGCAGGGTCTTGTGCACTACAAAGACCTTTCTTTTAAGTGTCCCTACTTTAAAGGCTAAAATGGATGTAAGTACTGGACCTCTGACACAATATACTCAGCAACACTTCTTTGTTTATCTCCCTGGAGTTTTATATAGCGCAAACTTGTCCCGAAGGTATCAGAGCGCTTTACCGAAGGACATAACTCGCTCCACTTCCTACAGTAAACCTCCTTCATACAGCTTTAGATCTTTTAGCCATATGACACCAGAGGCCATGAAGAAAGCTCTGGACCAACATCCAATACCTTTTTGTGACAACACCAAGAGAGATGCGCTTGGTCTGGACAACTGGCTAGCGGGCCGGGCTTTTGATTTAGCCCCACCTTCTTCATGTGAGGCTAAACCTACATGTGTTTCTGCTCCCTGGTTCACTGAATCTCTCAGGAAAAGCAGAAACATCTGTAAACAATTGGAGAGAGTGTGGAGAGCTAAATTTGAACCAGGAGCAAAAATGAGATTCAAACTGGCCCTTAAAACATATTATAAGGGCATTCGTGAGGGTAACCAACACTTTTTTGCCTCAAAAATTGAGGCAGCCAGCAACAGGAGTAAGGAAATCTTTAAAATTGTTAAGGAGTTTTCCTACCCGAGTGCGGTGAATATTCCATTCACCTCCACGTCTACTTGGGTCAATAATATTGCTAACTATTTCTATGATAAAATTGGTACCATCCAACAGTCTTTCACCACCCCGCCCCTGGTTTGCAAGCTGGACTAGTCGCAGTGGGCCGGGAAAGCATTCACACTAGTGAGCTCCTCACTAAACTTTTGCCTATCTCTCTCGTGAAATCTCTTGAGATTATGCATTCTTTGAAGTCCGGCTCTCCTCTAGATCTGTGCCCTGCCAAAACTATGACGGGCATTGCAGAGAATATTAATCCTGCAGTCAACTTGGTTCTTAACTCCTCATTACACCAGGGGTTGGTCCCCAGCCATTGGAAAAGGGCTAAAATTATCCCCTTGCTGAAAAAGCCTTTGGCAGACCCTAATGTTGTCGCAAACTATTGGCCCATCTCACTACTGCCATTCCTCTCCAAAACTCTTGAGAAGTACGTCAACCTTCAACTGACACAGTATGTAGAGGCCAACCATATTCTCCACGATAGTCAGTCTGGTTTCAGGACCCATCTCAGCACTGAAACAGCTTTACTGGAAGTTGCTGACTCCATTAAAGAGCAATTGGACAGAGGAGGAAGCGCGGTGTTGATACTTTTAGATCTTTCTGCAGCTTGTGATACCGTGCCCCACAACCGGCTTTTGCAAAGATTGTCAGATTGTGGCATCAGGGGCACGGCACTGAAGTGATTTGCTTCCTTCCTCAATGACCGCCATCAAGAAATATGGTCCCCCCTGTTTTCGGCCCCCATTCCCCTGTTGGAGGTGGGCGCCACGCAGGGGTCCATTTTGAGTCCATCCCTTTTTAACATCTATATGGCTCCTCTTGCTCTTATAGCTGAGTTGCACGTCGTTAAGATTATATCTTACGCTGACGATACACAACTGCTATTCATGCTTGACAAAGGTTGTGACTTCAGTAGTAAGGATATCAACACCTGTTTATCAAAAGTTTTATCTTGGCTGAAGTTCATCCAATTGAAATGTAACTCTGAAAAATCAGAGATAATTTTTTTAGGCTGTCCACCCTGTGATTCTTGGCTCGAATGGTGGCCTTGCGATATGTCTCCCTCGGCGGCTCCAGTAACTGCTGTGAAAAATCTAGGAGTAAAGTTAGATGCTTCGCTAACTATGAAGGCCCAAATTCAGACTGTGGTTGGTATATGTTTTGGCTTGTTGAGAATGTTACGTAACTTTCTCTCTTTGCTGCCTGTAGAGTACCGGAAGACGGAAGTTCAGGCCTTGATCATCTCAAGGCGTGACTATGTCAATGTGCTATATTTGGGTCTTCCTGAGTATTTACTCAAAATGCCGCAGCCAGGGCCATTCTTATGGTGGGGCCCAGAGCACATATGTCTTCCCATCCACCATTACGTGCCCACCCGCGCCCTGAGGTCCCCTGGGCAAGCCCTTATACGTATTCCCGGCTTTGTCCGGTCTCGGGCAGAAGCTCTTTTCGAGTGCTAGCCGCCCGCCTGTGGAATAGTTTGCCCCCTTAGGATGGCTCAGGACCTGCTTGCTTTCAGGAGACAGTTGAAAACTTGGCTTTTTTAACCTCTAGGCCCTGCCCTGCTCTAGTGTGCGGGCTTCAGATCCCTAAATTATCTGTTCCCTTGGTCCAGCAGCGCCGGGACACTCCTTGGAGTAGCTGTACGCTTTATAAGCTCCAGTTTTCATTTAATTTAATTTCATTACATGAGCATCAGTTGCATTACAGATGGACACATTCATTTAGTTAGGCACGGGGAGATTAAGTGATTTGCCCAGAATTACAGAATGTTGAGCGTCCCTTGCCGAGACACGAACCCGGTTACTCAGCTTCGCGGTCGACCACTCTAGCCATTAGGCTACATCCCCTCCCCATCAAATGATTTACTCTGTACCGTAATTTTGATGTAGACAAAATGGCCACGCAGGTCCTCCCAAATCCTAAAGACTTGAAAGAGTAGTCCTTATTTGAGTAGGATGGTAATTTTGCTTTTTTGGATTGATTTGGAGAAGGAACAGGTGTTGTTTCTTCTGGTGCCCTTGCTGGTGTGATGTTCCCTGCCTACCCAGTCTTGCCTAAATTTTTGGCTCTCTGAGTCAGAGACATGGATCTCTTGGATGAGGGTGATGTTGGGTCTGGAGTAGTGTTAGTATTGTAATATATTTTTCTTCTTCATGAAATGGGTGAGGCCATTCACATTGAGTGATATTACTGATAATTTGTAAGGAGCATTCACGTAGTGGTTTCTCGATGGGATTATGGTGCACTTGTCTGAATTGCTGTATCAAATAATATGTTTTCTTTGCCTAGAGAGTTGGGAGATAGTAAGTTGTCATAGGGCTAAGTATGCAGGATTTATGTTCCTCAGACAAAAGCTAGCGTTCCCTAAAATTCTATATGTCATCTAGTGCTGGAAGATGGGCAATAGCAGCTGCTCACGCATAATGTGAAGAGTTCTGTTTTGAATGAGGAAGGTGGATAGCAGATAGAGAGACTGGTGGAGTGCCTTCCACGAAGAGATATCTGAAGCTTTAGTCGGATGAGTCATCTGTCACTCAGGTCAACGCACGCCCTCAAGAAGCCCAACGTATTTTATAGATGACATCCCATCATGTGAGTGGACTTTAAGGTAAGGTAAATGAGGAGTTACCCTGTTTCAAATTTTTTATGTTCGGGGAGAGGCACTAGGAATCTGAACAGACCCGGTGGCACCCGCCTTCCATAGTTCCTAGTGTCATAGTTGATAGGATAGTATGATTACTCATGTTTCCCTTCTTTGTATCTTTTCTCTCACCCTCCTCAAGACTTTGTGCAAGGGGTGTTGCATGATTGCGCCATGGTTTATTATGTTATTTCTATGGTAGAGATCAGTATGATGCCCTTTAGTAAATGGTTCTTACCAAAGATCCTCCCCTGCCTGTAAAAGACATGATCATTTGAGGAAATTCAGTTTCTTACTGTATCAATGGTAGTTGGGGCATTCTGACGATCCTTTGGCATCCCAAGTGAGCCTCTGCTAGGGTTTCATTGGGGGTGGATATTTATCACTTATGGGGTAGTTTACTGACATGCTTGGGTTTCGATCCTTTGGACCACTGTATGGTGACTTCGTCTAACCATTCCCACTCTTCAATTTACACATTCTGAATCCAAAGGAGTTCTTGGTCTTCTCGTCTCTGGTTGATGTCAATGTCCAATTCCTATATAGAGTCTAAGAAGCCTTCCAGCTGACCAGGGCCTTCGTACTCCGAGGTTTTATTGTTATAGGTAATGAACATTATTCCGGGGTCTAATAGACTGTACTGGACACCTAATTTCTTCTTGAGAGGTCTCATTGCTAGAAATCGTTTAAGCCTTTGTGCTATTTCTTGTTTGAAATCTTGTGATGCGAATATACGCTGTACTCGGATCTTAAAGGGGCACAACCATTTTGCTTAATTTATAATCAGCTTTGTATGCTGGTGTCTGAAAATCAAGCAATCACTTAGCATGGACCATCTCTGTTTGTGGAGACCCTGGTTCTAATTCTGTGTGCTCTCTACAGTTCCAGTGCAGGCTTAAATGCTAAATAAGTGATTTCAGGAATGAAGCGGACTAGAAAAGTGAGCATGTTTCCACCTCTGCCTTCCAGCTGTTCTGGTAACCTATAGAAGCAAAGGTTGTCTCGCTGATTTCTATCGTCCAGTTTCATGTTTTTCCTTTCAGGTACCAAGGGTCCTGCATCCAGTCAGTGGAGAGTGCCCATTTCCATTCTATTTGTGAAAATCTGTCTTCTGTCTTGCAGACTTTTGCTTAAGGATGTGATCCAGCGGAAACGGTGTACATGTTCTTTTCATTCACATTAACCCTACTATATCACAAATAGGATTTTTCCATTATAACAAAAGTGTGGGCCCATGGAAACTGAATAACCACTTACATATATGAGGTCCTCTGATAGATCTTTGTTAGAGCAAATAGGGACTCAATAATAAGAGACAAACCCTATTTCCCTCATGAGGACCTATAATAAAGGAAACGCCTGTCCAGCAATCCTACTCACAATATACATTATATATAATAATTAATTATTAAAGACAAACTCTGAATACTTATCAAGTTACTTTTATCTAAAATATTTCAAAATGTGAATGGTCAGTGCACAAGTACGTAATAATCATACATTCTGTGTTATTTCAATATTAAAGGTAAGTTCACAATAAGGAAGTACAGTTCATTGACAAATACATCATATAATCAATACTAACAGGAGAGGGGAGAGAGAGAGAGAGACAAAGAATACATCTTTGCAAATCAGTACAATAGTCAGAAATATCTAAATCATCGGCCGAAAAGGTGTAGCTCAAGCAACATCACCAGCAGATGAAGTGCAAGATAATCAGGATAGTCTTGCTCAGGAATTGCAAGAATAATAGCCGGCCAGAGTAGCATAGAGAGTACAGCAGCAAAGGCTCTCTTCTCAAAGAAACAGCTACCGCTCAATTCTTTTCTCACAGTAATAACTGTACCCCAAATGCTGAAGAGTTCAATCCCACTAAAGCTGCAATTTCACAGTTCCACACGATTCCATTGGTCAGACTTATGAGGTGATCATCGTCTCAGTCAGTTCATCCAGATTTCTCTGTTAAAGTTCTTTGTTTAAAAATGGATGTCATCATCGCTCTTCGGAAGCAGGAAACAAAATTTTGATAACTTCATGTATTTTCGCCCACTTCTACATCAGCTTGCAACATTAGTTGACATATTTATTCATAGAAAGAAATACTCTAACCGTAGGAAGGAAATCCTAGTGATATGCTAAGCGCAGCAAAACAAATAAATCAGCTTTTTAGAAAAAGTGAAGGACAAAATACATTCTTCTGTGGCCTACGTTGGGGAAAAGAAAATTACTTTAGCAGGGTTTGAGGCATTCATAGAGAAACCAGGGAAACCATTGGTTTTTCCGAAGAATAAAACACAAGCATAACTATTTAAGAAAAGAAGGAAACACATAAAGAAAACAGAAACTGAAGATTCATTATTCTAATTAAATCCATAAGTATAATCTACATTTTCAATAATCAAGCTACTAATATTATTTGTTTTTCTCTTGTTATGAAGAAAGGATAAACATTTCACGAAAGCGTTTCCATTATTTCTATTTCATATTTCTACGTGTAATTTTTTTAATGTATTTTTCAAGTCTCTCTCCCATAACATGTAAAAACACATCAAATATTTTCCATGCTTTCAGTATGTTAAACGTTTCAGATTCTGTTTTACTAAACGTGTTGTACCTTTTGTGCACAATATACACAAACATTTTACCTATGTTAATACATTTTCACACCATTAGTCATTGTTTTAATAACACAGTTATGAGCAGATTTGATCAAGCAAGATTATTTACCAAAAAAATCATGCTTCATCATTCCCCCATCTGATGGCAACTCAAGCAATCACACAATGTACAATAATCTGATTACGATCTGATTGGGTCAAAATGCACTTGTACTCATTTGTTTCAATCTAACACCCTGTATTTCTCTTCCATCTCTATTTCATCTCTTTTCCTTTTCCTTGCTCTTCGCTTTGTGTCTTTTTGTTTGCATTTGCATTTGCAGCATTTATATATCACTATAACTATTAGTATGCCAGCAGCAATAGCAATTATTGTTGTTAGTATTCTTCCTAAAAAGCTTTTACTTAGGGTTAAAATCCAATTACCTACTGAGGATAAACCCTTGCCAAGTTTTTGCCATGCACCGCCAACCTTTAATTTTGTTAAATCATTACGCAAATTTGTAATGTTACTAATATATCCCTCCATGTCTTTGCTTTGGTCGGGGATATAAGTGCAACATTGTTGAATTTTCAGCATATTACAGACTCCGCCCTCTTTTGCCAATAATACATCAAGAGCAATTCTATTCTGCAAAACCATAGATCTCATCGCAACCATTTTAGTGTCAATCATCAAGAACCCACCAACATAATCTTATGTGAGTTCAAGACTACTCCAACTGAAGGTATTAATGCACCAAAAATATGTCCCACTATTTCAACAGCACTAATTCCTCTTTTACTCCATGTTAGTTTCTTTTCATTGGTTCCATGATTTGAACCCACATGGTAGATTTTAGGGAAAACTATGCCCATGTAACAACACTCATACCAATGCTGTGGCAATCTATATTAACATTTCTACCACACACATAATAAACTACAGGATAAACTGGATCAGTACCGCCTCTTAATACCCAATCCCCTGCAATTAGGAAGGTATGTTCACATTCAATAGAACCAATGAAATAATTGTTATATTCAGTCTTTTGTTTTAGTAAGCAAAGCTTCTCTTTGTGATGCCAGTCTAGAGTCATTGTAGCATATGCCTCTCCTTTCTTGTAATCACCCTCCCTATGAGCCCATGGAGGTATGTTAGTCTTTTGTTCTGCAGCTTTTCTTTTAAATTATTGTCACCTATCTTCTACAGTATTTATAAACTCTATTTCTACACTCTGTAAGCTACAAGTTAGATTATTTCGATGCGCATATACAGTATCTATTAATTTAGTAGTATTAACAAATTCTCCCATATATTCCACATTCCTTGCACTATTCACTTTTTAATATTCTTCCTAATAGGAATTTCTGAAAGCACTAAATCAGAATTAGAATAAAAATATTGAAATTGCTCTTTGCCATAAAATAAGCTTGTTAGTACACTACACGAAATTCCATGTGTTAATGGAAGGTGGTGATAAGGCACCCCTTCTGACACAAACAAGGGTAATTGCATGCACACATTACAATCTCTTGCGTCCATAGTATCCACGTACTTGTAGAGAAGTTTTGCAAAAACATTTAACGAAAAATCATTAATAGAATTATCTTGATGTAAGCCATTCCCTGTTAGGTTTTTAATACTAGTCTCTGGATCTTCTTTAAGAGTTTTCTTCTCATCGGTTAATACATTTACATAATTATTAGTAGAATTTGCATCAGTAGGGTACATAAAACAAGGCACTACTAAAATGAGTATTAACCAGACAAACAATTTTATAAGAATACATATAAAACAAGCGTTAAAACACCTTTGCCTAAACAAACATTGGTTTTAATTACCAGTATCAGTTTTATCCATTTTAGATTTCAAAAATCCAAAAAGTGAAAATCACAACAACAAAAAATATAGCAAGATCTGTGACCCCAAAAATTTGCCAAGTAAAAATTTGCAAGATCTGTGATGAAAATTAGCAAGATCTGTGTACCACACACTTTCTGAGCCTCTGGTCACAGCCTTATTTTCAAATCGCCTCTCTCTTTTTTTGCACCCTTTTTCTTATGCACAGTTAATTTAGGGTGGCTCATATGATGAGTTGTCTTTGGAACCAAACTCAATGCATTATTTTTCCCAATAGTTTGTTGCAGCAGCCAAATATGTCCATTCAGGTGCTGTGTATTTCTCATTTGGGATTTTTGCTCCTTTCATTCTGCGTACTGTATTTTCATCTCCCTCAGTAGCACTTTGTTCAGATTGACTAGAGATTTCAATCCCAGTCGCTGGAGTTTTCTTATTCAAGGTATATTTCACTTTCTTTACTCCTCTAGGCCACTTATCACCATTTATTGTTTGTTTTCCAGAAACACTGTCTACTTCATTCGATTCAAGGCTTCATTTAGTTGATTCCCTTTTCTCTTTTTCCTGGATCAACTCTCTTTCAGCATCAGTGATGACAGTGTTACGAGACCCATTAGCTTGTGCCCACTTTACTTGATTCTCAGAATGTTCAGTTTCTCTTATTTCTCTTTGTTCACCTTCAACTGACTCTGTGCTTTCAAGTGGACATGGGACTCAACGTGTATGACTTGCATGGATCCAGTTAGGCAAGCTACCACATTTAACTGCTGTTGTTCTCACAAGAATCACTTGATATGGCCCACTCCAACGAGCTTCCAAACAAGACTTCCTCACATGCTTCTTCATGAGCACCCACTCTCCAGGGCTCAAGTCATGTGCTTGTTCTTGCTGAACTGTAGTTGTGACTTCTCCAACTTGGTGAGACACAGAACACACTACATCAGCCAATCCTTTGCAATAATCGAGCACTAAATCATCAGTTATGTTCAGAAGCTAATTTGATGGGACTGTTGGCTGTCTCATAGCCCTTACCATCACAATCTGGTGTGGAGACAGTTGAGTTCTTCTGTCTGGAATACTTTCAAACTCATCAATACCAATGGTAGTACATCAAGCCATTTCAGTGTTGTGGATGCACAGACCTTTGTCAGTCTCGACTCTATTGTGCAGTTGACTTTCTCAACCACACCTGATGCCTCAGGTCAATAAATACAATGCAATTTCTGCTCGGTTTGTAATGCTGCACTAATTATCCAAACTATCTCATTGTTGAAATGTGTTCCTCTATCAGACTCTACCGACACTGGAAATCCAAACCTAGGTATAATCTCTCCAAGAAGCAGTTTAGCAACAGTTAGGTTGTCATTTCATCTTGTCGGATATGCCTCGACCCAATGAGAAATAAGACACACCATTATTAGTACATGTTTAAGACCATGGCAGGTAGGCATGTCATTAAAGTCGACCTGCATACACATAAATGAACCTGCTGCTTTTCCAATTCAACCTAAACTGAAAACTGTTTTCCTCCCTGCATTCTGTTGTTGACAAGTTATGCATCTGTGACAGAGACTTTCTGCAATGACTCTGAACTTAGGGTTGTAACAAGTTTGTTTGAATAGTCTAATCATAGCATCTCTATCCACATGTGTAAGACCATGGTAAACTTGTGTCATTTGAGATAACAGACTATCTGGCAAATTTGGCCTTCCATCAGTGTAAATCCACACCTCATCATCTGCACTGCGTGTACATCTGCTTTGATCCACCCTTCTCTTTCTGCATCACTAGCTGCATCTAGCAGTTCTCTAATTTCTTCCCATGTGTCAACAGTGGGGAACATTAACTTGCATTCTGCTTGATTAGATTGTTCTTTCAAATGTTCCCCATTGATTGTATATGAATTTAGAACACAAAATCACGCAATTTCGTCGGCATATCTATTGCCCACGGTGAAATAGTTACATCTAGATTTGTGTGCTGAACATTTCCCTGCCTCAATTTCGGCTGGCAATTGTAGTGCCATCAATAGATCTTTTACACACTCTCCATTTCGTATTGGTGAATCACAAGAGGCAAGAGGTCAAAAATCCACTCTGGGACCACAACTGCCCAAAGTCGTGCACAACTCCAAAACCATGTTGACTATCTGTAAATATGGTTACTCTCATGTGCTTTGCAAGACCACATGCCTTTGTTAAAGCTATTAACTCTGCCACTTGTGCTGAACTCACTCCATTCAATCATGACGCTTCAATAACACTTGCCACTGTACAAATCGCATATGTAGCTCGCAAGGTACCTGCTGAATCTCTCAAGCATGACTGATCCCCAAACGACACGAAATCAGATTCAGGTAACGGTGTATCTTGTATGTCAGGTCTTGGTTATGTACACAACTCAGTAACATCCCGACAATTGTGATCTGATTTATCCATCACCACTTCACAACTTGGAATTGGCAACAAAGTAGCTGGATTTAGATTCGTACATCTTGCCACTGTCACGTTTTCAGCTCCCAATATTACTCGCTCATATTTTGTTAACCGACTGCTTGTAAAGTGCTGTGTGCGAGTTTGTGTTATCAAAATCTCAACTGAATGTGGTATATACACTTTTAAAGGATGTCTCATTACAATTGTTTCACTCGGCTCCAGACTCATACCAGTGGCAGCAACCCCTCTCAGACAACCTGGTAAAGCTGCAGCCACGGGATCAAGAGTGGCTGTAAAATATGCCACTGGACCGCATGCTGTTCCATGCATTTGCGAAAGAGCTGAAAGTGCACAGCCATCACGTTCACTACAGAATAATGCAAAATCCTTAGTGAAATCTGGCATTCCCAATGCGGGTGCTCAACACAAACTATCTCGCAATTCGAGAAATGCTTTCATGCATTCATCATCAAGATGTATTGGATCTGACGCGTCAGTCTTTGTAATGGCTTGGCTATCAGTGAAAAACCAATGATCCGCTGCCTGCAATATCCAACCATTCCGAGAAACATTCAAATTTCTTTCTGTGTTTTCGGTGGATTCATTTGCATAATAGTATTGATCCGATCTTAAGATACTTTTCTAATTCCTTTCTCAATTTTGTGACCCAAGTAAAGAATTTCTTTTTGACAAAATTGCAATTTTACTGGTGATACTTTATGCCCACCTACTGCCAAATGGTTCAGTAGAGCAATTGTATCTGTCACACAAGCCTCTTTTGTCTTTGACGCAACAAATAGATCATCTATATATTGGACAAGAACCAAATTATTAGGCATTACTACTGATTCCAAACATTTCCTCAATAACTGATTGAAGATTGAGGGGCTCTTTGTATACCCTCGAGGAACTCGGCACCATGCCAAAACACGAGTTTTGAACCGGAAAGCAAGTAAATATTGACTATCCAGATGAAAAGATATTGAGAAAAAATGCTTGACATAGATCTATCACTGAAAATCATTCTGCTTCACAAGGAATTTGATAAAGAATCACAGCTGTATTTGGCACTATTGGACAACAAGGTATTACTATCTGATTAATTTTACGGAAATCCTGCACTATCCTGTATTTACTATTATTTTGGCAAATTGCCATAATAGGTGAATTGAATGAACTCCCTAAAATCTCTTTTAGGATGCTTTGTTCAATCAGCATTTCAATCACAGGTGTTACTCCTGCAATTGTTTCAGGACTCATTTTGTAAGCTGGTGTTCTTGGAAACTTTGCATTTGATTTTACTGTAATCTGAATTGGAGTTACTCCTTTCATCAATCCAATGTCTTTCCCTGAAAAATCCCACACATCAGTCAACACTGTATCTCTCAATTCAACAGGCAAATCATTTGCTGAAAATAGAGGATATAAATCATTCACTTCTGTTCCCTACCTTGCCATTTTAAAGACCGTGTCTTCATCTTTTGTATGAAATGCTATTTCATATGGTGTACAATAGATGAAGCCATTCATCTTAAACCACAAGTCCTTTCCCAAGAGGTTAACTGGACTTGTGTCACACACCACAAATCGGTGTAGATCTTGAAAACCTCCAATTTGCATGTTCATTGGTTTAGTGACTGGGGTCTTAATCAATTTGTTTGAAACTCCTACAACTTGGATGCTTTCTCCCGAGAGGGGTAGGTTGGGAATTTCCACAGTTCTCACAGTGAAAAAGGTAGCAATAGTATCTACTAGGAACGTAATTGAATTTCCGTCTAACTCGCCACCCACATAAGGACCACACTGATCTACCTCTAAGGATGCGCCAAGCACACACTCCTCCTCCCCCCTCAGGCACCATCATTGAGGTATATCTGAATAATTTTATTCCCACTGCATCAAATATTGTGAAGTCACCTGCACATTTGAATTCACTTGATCATTTGTATGAAAACTTACATTTGCATTGTATTTGAGGTATCTGCAAATTCTGTCCTCTACCAACTGTCATTTACTGATTCCGATTCTGTTGATTCATCTGCATCTGATTCCTTCCATTTACTCCTGTTTCACCTGTGTTTATCTCTAGACTTCTACACTAGTGTTTCCAATGCCCCAATTTTCCACACTCATGACAAGGAAACTCCTTTTTTAATTCATCTCTATTACCTCTACCTCTCCCTTGCGGAATCAGGATAATTTGTGTCACAGTGTTTCCATTTGACACTACACCTCTCATATCAGTAGTAGTCTGACCATTTTCTTGGTAAATTTCTGTAAAATCTGTTTTTAAAAATCCTCCTTTCTGCGCAGCTTTCATCTGAGCTAACATTCATTTCTCTTTTAGCTTTTTATGTCTTGTTTCACTGTCATCCCCACAATACTTCGAATAACGAAGAATTTCGTTGATCGTCTTACTTTGGCAACAAACTTTAATGCTGCTGAATCATAGCACTAATTTCTGGTCTCAATCCATACACAAAATGTCCCATATCTTTCTCAGTGATGTTTTCAATTCCACTGTACTGTTTAAACACCTGTAGAAGCCTTACATAATAAGCCCGTACTGATTCTTTCAACTCCTGAGTAGTCCGGTCTATTCTCACCCAATCTGAATCTTTTGGTGAAATTTTCCCTTTCATATAGGTGTTAACCTGATTATAGTTTTTCATAACTTCTTCAGATGGTGCTCCTGATTTCAGATCTCTTGGATATTCTTCTTTTGGCCAATCTATGGCAATTTTATACTCAACCCACAAATCAGCTGGAACTACAATATCAAACAAGCCACCCAAATCCTTCCACAAAACGTTCGAAACTTTTACAAACCTTTCTACTTGTTTGTACCATTCCACTGATTTTTCTCTTAATCTTGGGAAATCATTTGTAAATGATAATATATCCTGTCTTGACCAAGGGACATGAACATCCCCACCTCCTGGTACTTCTCTCATAGGATATATTGTCGCATCAGCTCTCTCTGCTCCTGTCTTCCTCACAGAATACAACCAATCAATCACTCAAGAAATTTATAGAGCACGCTACTCACCCGTGAGGGTCTCAAGGCGCTGGTGGGCGGGGGGTGGTGCTGCTACTACTCGAACAGCCAGGTCTTGAGGTGTCTCCTGAAGGTGATGTGGTCCTGGGTCAGACGAAGGTGGGTGGGGAGGGAGTTCCATGTCTTGGCGGCCAGGTAGGAGAACGATCTTCCTCCGGTGGTGGTTCTGCAGACCCGTGGGATGGCAGCGAGGGTGGCGGAGTGGAGCTGGCGGGTTGGAGTGTAGAACGTGAGGCGTCTGTTGAGGTAGTTGGGTCCGGCGTTGTGGAGTGCTTTGTGTGCGTGGATGAGGAGCCTTAACGTGATTCTTTTATTGACGGGGAGCCAGTGCAGGTCTCTCAGGTGGGCGGTTATGTGGCTGTGTCGGGGGATGTCCAGGATGAGGCGTGCTGATGCATTCTCTATGCGCTGGAGTCTGTTCTGAAGTTTTGCTGTGGTTCCTGCGTATAGGGCGTTTCCGTAGTCCAACCGGCTGGTGACGAGGGCCTGGGTGACCATCCTTCTCGCTTCGGTGGGGATCCACCTGAAGATCTTTCGAAGCATGCGCAGGGTGTTGAAGCATGAGGACGAGATGGCGTTGAATTGTTTGGACATGGTGAGCGAGGAGTCCAAGATGAATCCTAGGTTGCGTGCGTGGTCCGTGGGTGTCGGTGGGCCACCAGGAGTCGTTTCAGGCAGATTGTGATGTTCCCAGGATGAGGACCTCCGTTTTGTCTGAGTTTAGCTTTAGGCAGCTGTATTTCATCCATTCCGCGACGTCTTTCATTCCTTCCTGGAGGTTGATTCTGGTGGTGGCTGGGTCTTTGGTGAGGGAGAGGATCAGCTGGGTGTCGTTGGCGTAGGCCTGACTGAGAAGGGTCGAGGGAGCCATTTGCCTCGAGGAAGGTGGTCAGCTGTTTGTTGACGGTCTTCTCAATGACCTTCACTGGGAAGGGAAGAAGGGAAATGGGATGGAAGTTCTTGAGATCCTTTGGGTCCGCTGTGTGTTTCTTCAGTAGGGCGTTGATCTCGGCATGCTTCCAGCTCTCTGGGAAGGTGGCGGACAAGAAGGAGTTGTTCATGACGTTCTGGAGGTGGGGTGCGATGACGGCAAGGCCACTGAAGTCATTGTTGTATCTTCCTTCTTTTTAGCCCATCTTCCTTTCCATTGATCTAATTCACCCCATCGCTTTAATGTGCTAATTAACTCTTTAATTTGCAAACGCTTCCCTGAAACATTCAAACTCCCCAAATCCTTATCACTGAAATCTAATCTATATGTTTTTTGTAGAGCTTTAGACTTCTCTATATCAACTCCATATATTTGTGTGATTTCAACACATTTTTTATGTAGGTTTCTCGCTTTCCTTGTAATACTTTTACACATAAAAAGCAGTTCTTCATCTGGATATTTACCTAATCTATCTGGGCTGATTATACCAAGAATCATTTCTTCCAAATCATCTTTCAACCTACACCTGAGTTATTAATCTGTTCACTACAACCAGGTGATATTTCTTTTATTCACTCATCTAATTCTTCAGGAGAAGGACCTAATGAATTCTGAGGAAATTCACCTGTCTTACTTCTTGACACTCCTGATGTAGGTGTCACTTTTTTCTAAATCTGTAACAATATCCTTGGATTACCTCGCTTTGGAGTTTCAACAAATCTTTCTGAAATGTTTACCAATTGTTCTGAGTCTCCTGTATCAGCACTCACATTTGTCTCACTATTTTCAATCAATCCTTGATTTGTCTAATTTATTTTCCTGTATCTGGTATTGTTAGAGCATGCACTTGAGAAACTCCTTGTCCATCATTGTATAATGGAACAATCAGACCAATAGTCATTGGGACTCAGAAAACATCTGGGTTCATTGGTGTCATCATTCTTGGTAATTCTTCTCTAACTACATTTTGAGTTTGACTCACACTTGCGGAAGTTTTCTCTTGGGTCACTTCTATTTGAATTAAAGGAGCACTCGGTAAACAATTGGTCCCTATTCTATTCTGGTCCTCTTGATTAGGAGGAGGTTTATTCATTAATAATTCATTTAAAAATGCATCATCTATGTCGTGAAATTCCTCAGTATAGTCAGTATTTCTAGATCTTTGTTCCTCAACAGTCTTCTTTTTCTCCTTACATTTTTCTCCTTCTTTAATCTCATCTACCATAACTGGAAACATTTTCACTCCCTCTGCTATGTCTCTTTTCCACATTTTCTTTCGAGCATACCATTTTGCTACTGATTATCTATTCACAGTATTCTTATATCTAATCTTATAACTATCTCTTTCTCTCTTGTATGCCTCATGCTCCCATTCAATTCAATTCATTTAGTCTTTATTCGATTAAAAATCATAAAAGACACAGCGTCACAAATATATAAGCCACATCAATAAATTAGATAAAAAGGTATTAAATACATCAAGACTAATGTAATAACAGTAGATCAATAATAACAGTATACTCTCATAAAACCCAATAATAGCTTTTAAGTTTGCAGATGATTCCTCCTTATAACCCAGCACATGGACCAGAACTTCGCCATAGCAACCACAATCACCTCCTTGGTATCACACTTAAAGATACGCAGAGCTGTTTGCACTGAACTTATGCCTAACTGTTTACACAGGGGCTTGATCACTTTCATGCGGGGAGCTCTATATGCTGGGCAAACAAATAGCACATGCGGAATACTCTCAGGAAACCCTGGGCAACAGTGACAGGAGGTATCCGTGTTTGGGCCCTGATTATTGGCCCATTTTTTTGTAAATTTTTTTAGGGGTAAGCATCCAACTCTAAATTGATGGTACAACTTCCTGTCAACGGTTCCAATAATAATGTCCCAATAGGGTTCCAATGAATAATCGACCTTGTGGTCCATAAAGAGATCAGATAGTGAATCCCTGGGAGTCTGGGCGTGGGACCTAATTTGGAGCATCTCAACATTAAGGGCCATATGTAGGTGGCCTAACATTTACCACTTCATAAATACCGAATTTTACGGATTCGGTATTTATGAAGTGGTAAATGCTATGTAGGTAATCCATCGGTAATATTTACCGATTCGGAATGGGTCGGTATTTTAGAATCGGTATTTACCGATTCGGTAATGGTAACTGGCTTGATTCCTATGGGCCAGGAGGCCCATAGGAATCAATGGGAAGCCAATTACCATTACCGAATCGGTAAATACCGATTCGGTAATGGGGGGAGCACAATCAAGGGTGGCAGGGTGTCACAGTGACACCCTGTTGCACCCCTGATACCTGCATGTGTGCACATGTGGCACACATACATGCCCTAAGGGCATGTATGTCTGCCACATTGCACACCTCTAAGTGCAAAAAAATGCTTTTTCAGAGCCATTCGTCATTTACCACCAACTTTTAGTTGGTGGTAAATAACGAATCCACACAACACCCACACACTCCCCCTACATCTCATTTCAGGATTCGGTATTTACCGAATCGGTAAAATTACCGATTCGGTAATTTTACCGATTCGGTAAATTACCGAATCCTGAAATGTGCCCCCTACATACCAAAAGCCTGAATACCGGTCGGTAACGGGATTTTTACCGAAAATTGGCCGTTACCGACCGGTATTGGGCTTCCTACATATGGCCCTTAGTCTCGGAAGATCACTCTTCGATGGAAAGGGAGTTCCTTCTGGATCTAACCAAAGATGACCTAAATTCAAAGCCGTCCACCCCTATGAGATATTTAAGGGCCAAAGCGTATGCCTCATGCTCCCATTCTTCAAGAGCTTCATACTGCATAGGTCTAGGATTAGGTCTCAAATTATTCATTTGTCTCCGTAAATTCTCTAAAATTCTAGTATTAAAAGTACCATTCTCTGGAAATACTAAAGTACCATCTTGCTCCATGTATTTCATCCAGTTTTCCAACCATGTACATGTATGATTACCCCTTTCTAATGATATATAAGTAGTGGGGGTTCCATCAGGAGCTACAGGAATTCCTCCTCTGATGGGTAACGGCTCATCTTTACTAAATAAAGTTTTCAACAATTTTAATAACTTAATGATTCTTCTACGCTAATATTAAACTATATAAGTAAATCTTCAAAGTTCTTCTTCCGTGTTATGTTTCTCTGCTACCAATCAAAATTTATCACGCTGTTCAATCCCAGCGCTACTCACTGTAACCAACCAATACCAGCGTGGCACTCTTTGTGACGTTTTCACCTAACTGTCCAATACTAGCGCAGTACTCTGTGACGCCAGTTTAACTCCTACGACTGACCCTCCCTTTACAAATCAACATCAGCGTCGTTTCGAAGTCTTTAACAAAACAAACTACATTAAACAGCTTGTCTGCTCCACTAAAATGGTATGTTATGTAAAAGGTATTTATTGAGCGTAAGTACACCAAGCGGTTTCATGGTGCTAAGATCCAGGGAGTTCTGCAGCTGAGAAGTTCATTCGTATGCCTGGCAAAAGAGCCAGGTCTTTTGAAACTTCCTAAATTGAGAGTACGGAGTTGTCGCCCTGATTTGATGAGGAAGAGAATTCCAGAGTTTTGGGGCCAGGACTGCGAATCTTAGACTCTCCAGTTTCTTACGTTTTAAAGAAGGGGTAACTAAAAGGTTGAGGTGGGAAGACTTAAGATTCCGGGTAGGGAAGTATCTCTGTACCTGAGATGAAACAAATGCTGGATAGTTGCCATGGAGCGCTTTTACTATGATGCATCCCAACTTGAATGCACTGCGTTCAGCAACCTGTAACCAGTGTAACTTTTTCATGATCGGGGTGACATGGTACCATCTGGGCTGGTGATAAATTAATCTAACAGCCTGATTTTTCACCAGTTGCAGTCTTTTGGCTTGGTATGCTGGTATACCAAAGTAGAGAGAGTTGGCATAGTCAATGTGAGAGATGACTAAGGCCAGTACTACTTGGGTCGGGGCATCAGTGGTAATAAATATACTGATTTTCCTGATCCTAGGGAGCTGGAAGAAACAGGTAGAAACCACTGTCCCAATCTGAGATTTGATCGACAGGTCGCTGTCAATAGTGATGCCAAGGTTTTAGATAGATCTGGCCTCAAGGGGGGGATTTTCCAATTCTGGCAGCCAGAAGTTGGAGTTCCATGGGTTAGAGGTCCCTCTGAATAGGATCAATTCAGTTTTATCTGGATTCAGCTTCAAGTGATTGCTGTTCATCCAGTTACTAATGTGTCGCATAGTTATCTGAAAGTTGGAGACGGAGGCAGGAGAATTGTCAATATCGAAAATCAGGGGAGATCATCAGCATAATTGAAAGTGCACACATTCCTTTCACCCACGGAATGAATAAGGGGGAAACATATATAAGTTAAAAAGATGTGACGATAGGGGAGAGCCCTGCGGTACTCCGCATGTCAATTTAACTTTAAAGGAATGGAATTGAGTGATGGGCACCCCTTGCGTGCGATCCTCAAGAAAATATATGAGCCACTTGAGGGCCAGGGCCTGTATTCCTGCGTTGCTGACGCGGTTGACTAGGAGTTCGTGGTCGGCCGTATCAAATGCGGCACAGAGATCGAGGAGCACCAGGGCCTGTGTTTTGCCCTTATCCGCCCCATTCCTTAACTTGTCCAGAACCGTCAAGATAACAGCCTCAGTGGAGTAAGAGGGTCAAGAAAGTGGAATTGTTCAACAAAAGAACAGAGACAGTTTGCAATGTGGGCTTCAAGGATCTTGGCTAAGAAAAGAAGTATGGAAATGGGGCGGTAATTCGTGAGAGCTAGAGGGTCTGCCCCTACTTTCTTCAGAATGGAGACAATTTATGCATCTTTAAATGCCTTGGGGACTGACCCCTGAGTGAGGGAGTTATTCAGTAGTGCTAGGGGAGGGTCAGGACATGAGAGGAAAACTTCCCTTAAAATGTGCGGGGCAGCAGTCCCTCGAAGAGCTTGATCTAGCCATCATCAGTAGATTCAAGAAGACTTCATTGGTGATCGGAGGGAACTACTCCAAGAAATGAGAGTACCTGAGCGGGGGTGGCTGGGCATTAAGGGGAGAGGAAGTAGGAATACTAGTCTTTAAGTTTAGAAAGCTTTATTGAATATCATAAGCCAAGTAAAACATCATTACAGAAAGAATCAAAGGCAATGTAACAGAACAGTAGAATAAAGTTGAATTCTTACAATAATAATAAGTGCCAAAAGGGAAGTAGGGAATATACTTAGGGGGAGAGCTTTTAAAGGTTTTTTTATTTATTGGGCAGGGAGGAGCAAGAGAAGGGAAAAGAAAAAAAGGAAGGGGAAAGAAGGGAGAAAGGCAATCAATATAAAAAGTAAATATCTTGTAATTAACGTGGACTAATAAATGTATATATAAAGAAAAGCTATATATTGGTCATGAATAAAAAAAGGATACAAAAACAAGATATTCAAGGGACAATTTGAGAGAGAAAGTTAGTTAAAGGCAACCATAGCAAGTCTTTTTTGATCAGAAGAGGTACAGTGGTAGCAAAAGCACGATCAAGCCTATGGTGGTGGCATAATAAGTTCCACCATGCGTTGTATGAAATCTTTGAAGTGTCTTTCCAGTTGGTTGTAATTATCTGTAGAGAAATGGCTATATACAAATCTATAAATTTACGCATGTTACAGTGAACATTCCATATAGGTGCAGCACCACCCAGAAAGATATGAACAATCTCAAAGGGATGGTCAGCACCCAATATTTCATTTAATTTAGACCAAATACGGGACCAAAGGGATTTAACTAACGGGCAGTGGAAGAACATATGAAAAAATCACTATTGGCATAAGAGCGAGACCAGCATTTTTTAGAGTCAATTAATTTAAAACTATATAAATCGGACGGGGTAAAAAAAAGTCTGTTGTAAGAGAAGTACAAAGTCTGTGTGGTGCTAGCAGAACGTGAAGCAGAGTGCAACTTAGACCACAAGGAATTCCAGACCTGAAGGGGGAACTCTTGGCCTAGATCCTTTTCCCAGGAAAACTCAAGTTTAGATTTAATTCTTTCAACAGGAGGGCGGGAAAGTAGTTTGTAAATAACAGCCGCTTTGAGAGGAATAGAGAAATCTGGCAATGGGGAACGGGTTGTGTCAGTAGTGGGTAGAGAAGCACCTTGAGAAATAAATAAGGCTAAGGAGCTTTTAAGCAAGGGATACTGAGAGGAGTATGCATTGGAAAGATGAAGGGAGGCACGAATGTCAGAGAAGTCACGCAAGGTATTATTGCTAAGTAAGTGATCGTAAGTAATAATGCCCTTATCAATCCATTCTTTCCTAAAAAGGGCTCTATGATTAATCTTTAAGGATTTGTTATACCAAATTGGAATTGAGGAGTGAAACTCCGATTGCGAGAGGGAAGAGCGAAACACTGAGAGAGCAAGCGCTTTAGAATGCTTGAAGGTAGGGGTGAAAAAACGCTGCGGGGGCTGTGATAAGTGAGTAGCCGTAAGAAATGAGAAGGGTGAAAGTTGCGCAAGTTCTATAGAGCTCCAAGCTGTTAGGGGAGGGTCAGACGAATCAGATAGAAAAGGCCAGATTTGTTTTAAAGTAAAACCCGAGTGAAATCGAGTGAGGTTGGGGATGGTAAGTCCACCCAAATCTTTGGGTTGTTGAAGACGGAAGAGAGAGATCCTCACTTTACGTTTATTCCATAAAAATGTTGTAAAAATACGGTTTATTGTTTTAAAAAAGTAGAGTGGAAGGGAAATTGGAAGCATTGAAAGATACAAATTTACAATAGGAAGAAGCATCATTTTAATAGTTGCCAGCCTCCCCCACCAAGATAAGAAAAGGGGAGACCAGCTATCTATAAGGGAAGATAACTTTTTAACAATATCTTTCTGATTAAGCTTAACAGTTTCTCTAATGGTGCTAGCATAAAGAATACCTAAGCATTTGATATTACCAGAATTCCATTCAAAGCCAGAGCCCTGAAACATACGAGGAAGGCAAAATTTATTAAGTGGTAGAACCTCAGATTTATCAATGTTAAGTTTATATCCAGAAACCAGAGAATACTCTTGTAGCAAGGAAAAGAGTGAAGGTAAAGAAGTGGACAGATTAGAAATATAAAGTAAAATATCATCTGCATAAACCGTAAACTTAATATCGATGTTCTGAAATATGAAGACAGTATATGATGGTGAACGTCGGATTTTTTCTAAAAAGGGTTCTAACGCAAGAATGAAAAGAAGAGGAGAGAGAGGACAACCTTGTCTGGTGCCCCTATGCAAAGAGAAATAAGGGGATTGAGAACCATTAACCCAGATAGAAGTAGAGGGAGCAGAGTATAATAATTGAATATATTGAATAATGGTAGGGCTAAAGCCAGGTCACAAAAGAGGACCAATTCCACTCACTATACCATTTCCTCCAGAACTGATACCTTCTCCTGCTGCTGGTAACTGTGCTTGACTACTGTTTTTGCGTGACCTGGATCGTATACTGACACTATGGGACCAATGGTGACCGGCACCGTAAGGGCATCTGGTAACCGTGTAACAGCATAAGCTCCACTCGTTTCCGTATTTCTCGATTGCTGGATTCCTATTCCCTCCATTCCTGTTGAAATCTTTCCCACTTCTCTCGCACTAGAACTCGTCTGCAATCCTCCTGTCCCTTCTGCCAGAGCTTGTTTTCCCTCCTCCGACGTTGGGTTATATGGAGGTGGACGCTCCGCTAGCAGCATTTCCAACAAGCTGACATCTGTGTCACTATCATCTTCTTCTTCCTTTCTCTTCTGGGCATTTCCCACTTTCACTAACATCGGGAATAGCCTTTCTCCCTCAGCGGTCTCTACTCTCCATCTCTTCAACAATGCATCCCATTGTGCATCTTGAAATGCCCTTATTGACTTTTTCACTCTTTCCTGACTTCGGTCCCTTTTCATCGCATGTGCTGCTCTTATCCATGCATCCAAAGCCTTAGACTGTGTTGGTCTGGGTGGAGGTCACAATGAAGCCATCACTGCCCTCAACTGATGCAATATGTCCAATCTAAATGACCCATAATGTGGGAAAGCTAACTCTCCCTCCCTCCTACTCAGTCAATTTATGCTAAGTCACTTACGTCTGTAGGGCGCCTTCTCTCATGAGTTTGTCAGGACACAACCAACAGGTCCGTATTGTATGTCCCACGAGTTTTCTCTCTCCCCTTTCCTTTTTTGTCAGGGTTGCGTTTTTAAGAGAATGACAAGGAGGAAATCCAGATGATGATTTAAGACTACACCAAAGGTGACTGATGGGATTCCATCCTCATAAGTAGGCTTCTCAATTTTTGCCTCGGACTTGGACTAGTTTCCATTTGTTAGTGAGGTGGATACTGTTTTTTCAGAATCTTTCTATTTTTTCAGACCCGTGGATAGTTTTGAGTATTACTGGAATTTGTACCCTCCATAGGCATTCCTAGCAGGAAAGGGGGAACCTGTGTTAAAATGGAATGAGTGAAAAGAGTATTTTGAGAATTATAATTCCAATTTTGAAAAAGATTGGGAATTGACACTTGATCGAATGAAAAATATTTTATTATATTGTTTTGGTGCTTGTAGTTTGAAAATATACAATTGAATACAAAAGAAAATTAGACTACAGGAGCAAGGAAATGTGTACAAGCATGCATTAGAAGACTTAGATGCGTACTTCAATCCTACAGTGTGTGTATCTGTAGATCGTTACAAATTCTTCCACAGGAAACAAGAAAGAGAGGAATCAGTGGAAGGCTGCTCGGCTGCCCTGAAGAATTTGGCATTGACGTGTAGATTAGCTAATTTACACGATGAGTTGACACGTGATCAAATTGTCATGCGTTGTGCCAATTCTAACATTCAAGATAAATTGTGGACTATGGGGGCGTTGTTGCTCCAGGAGGTAGTGGATGTAGTAAAGAAAGCAGAACTGACTGACATGTGCGCCAAAGCAGTCATTCCACAGAAAGTGGACAAAACTGGTGAGGAAAATAAGAAGGGAGTTGTGGCGAAAGTACAGGCGAAGAAAAAGTGTAAGAATACATTTAAATATGATCCAAAGAAGGTCGTGAAAGAAGGTAAAGTTTTTGAACAGTTTGATTTTTCTACATTCAAAGACAGGTGTTTTAGGTGCTGAAACAGAGGACATTTAGCAAATGGCAAAATTGCCCTGCAAAGAGCCAAAAGTGTTCAGGGTGTGGTATTATTGGACACTTTCAGAAGTGTGTAGAAGACAAAAAAGGTGACGTGAGGGGAGTTAATCTTCTCACGCAGGATTCAACTATGGATTCTAAGGAATCTGAGGATGACAATGTAGACTTGTGTTTTGAATGTTGATGAAGGGGTACTTAAAGTAGGAGAGCAACAAAGAAAAAGACCCAAGAGCAACATCGTTTTAGGGGGGGTACTTATCACGGTTACAGATGACTCAGGCTCACCCTAAATGATCGTTAACGAGAACATTTGGAGAAACGTTTGTTCCGATCCTGGGTGATGTTTTGCAACCCACAGATGTCCATCCCAAAACATTCACATGGAGGGCATTGAGATGTTGGAGTAATAGAATTTGATTTAAAGTTTAAAGGTAGAGGGACAAAGTGTAAGGTGTATGTGGCCACAGCTGGACCGTCTGTGTTAGGCTGGGGAGATCAGGGAGACTTGGGGATTATACTTGACCCCAAAGTCCTCCTCACTACCGTCCCCTGAATCCAGCGCACTCGAACCAGAGTATGCGCCTTCTCCCACCTCGCCACCAAAGTCTGGAAAGACCTCCCCATTCACCTCTGAACCTCTGCCTCCCTTGCCAAATTCAGGAGCAGCCTCAAGACCTGGATGTTTGTGTATCTCCTCCATCTCACGTAGCATCTGGATACCCCTGTGGTGATTAAAGCACTTTACAAATACTGATTGATTGATTGATTGATTGATTGATTGATTGATTGATTGATTGATTGATTGATTGAACAGTCTGGAACCAGTGTTAGTAGTTCAACACAGCAGTGGGCTGGAAAAGGATATTCTTAAAGAGTATCCGGAATTATTCACAGGTGTAATTCGTTAATTGAATGGGCTCCAGCATAGGATCGTGCCAAATGAGGGGTGTTACCACAAGTGTGCAAGGTGAGGATTATATCCTTAGCTCTGAGGGAGGAGGTCAGGAGTGAATTGGAAAAGTTGTGTGCGGAAGGTGTGATAGAGAAAGTGGATGCAGCAGAATGTGTTTCATCATTGGTAATTGCCAGGAAAGCAAATGGGAAACTCTTATTGTGTGTAGATATGAGGGATTTGAACAGGAAAATAATCGTGGACCAGTTTCCATTGCCAAGAATAAGGGAAATGCTCTTGGTTACCAAGGGAGTAAAATGGTTCACCACTATAGACCTCACTGCTGCTTACCACCAGGTTCCTCTATACAAGAAAAGTAGGAGCCTAACTACATTTATAATGCCTTTTGGATGTTTTAGGTTCGTGAGAGTGCCTTTTGGGCTGGCCTCTGCTACAGCAATGTTTCAGCAAATTATGTTCTAATTGTTTAATGTTGTAAAAGATGTTATGTTATTTCAGGATGACATTTTGATAATGAGTAGAACCAAAGAAGACCATGATTTGAAGGTTAGAAAAGTGATGGAAGTGTTGAAAGCTAAAGGGCTGACAGCAGAGTTTAATAAATGTAAATTTGCTCAGTACAGTGTGATTTGTTTGGGTCACAAGGAGTCAGTCACAGATATTAAGCCAAAAAGTCTCCCGTACCAAGTAGCAAGGACAAAATAAGGGACTTTATAGGTCTTGTTGAGTTCTATTCTAAGTTCATCGAAACTTTCTCCAGAAAGATTTACAATGTGAGGCAGCTCCTTAAAAAACAAATTTACATTTGATTGGTCAACTAAATGTCAGGAGGAGTTCATGTCTATCATACAGGATATCTGTGCAATGCCTTTGCAAGTTTTTGATCCCATGTTAAAATCTATTGTCACAACTGACTCTAGTGGCAAAGGCATTAGCGCTGTGCTCACCCCAAGGGATGAGGCTGGAGAAGAGTGTGTCGTAGCCTTTTAGTCGCATTCGCTAACACCCACTGAAGAGAAACATTCAGTAATAAAACGCAAAGCATTGGCATGTGTATGGGGCTTAGAGCACTACAGGCCATACATTTGGGGAAACCATGTGCTGTTGAGAAGGGACCATAAACCGCTTACAAAGGTTTTGTCCACTTAGGGGTTAAACAATGCTTCCCCCAGGTTAGCAAGGTTATCTGTTAAGCTCCTCGATTTTAAGTATAGTGTTCAGTTCATGCCTGGAGTGCATGGTAAAGTAGCAGATTTTAAAAAAAAGATTACGATTTCTTGTGACAGATGTACCTGGAGAAAACATTGAACAGTTTAGTGTGGCATGCATAGGGGAAGAAGTATGCATTATTCCATCGATGAATGGTGTAAGCCCTATGAAGAGAATTTAGTATAGCAGAGACTAGAGGCAGAATCAGGGAAGGATGGCCTACTAAGAACTGTGCTCCTACGGACTTGAAGGTGCTCTGGGATTTGAGACAAGAGACAAGAGTAGTCAGTAGAAGACAACAAGGTATTGTGTAATGGTAATCTTGTGCCTCTGGAAAACTTAAGAAACAACAGTATTGGTTAGTGCCATGAGAGAAATTTAGGAAGTGCAAAGACAAAAAGAGCGCATTATGGAATTGTACTGGTGGCAAGGAATGGGGTTGGCCATAGAAAGTAAAGTTCTGGAATGTGTGTTATGCAAAAATGCAGATGAAAGTCAAGCTACATTAAGACCACCTTTGTGTCCGTTTAGTGTTCCGGGTATGCCATGGGAGAAATTGGGCGTGGATATTACGGGTCCAATCTGGGATGGACCGGTGCAGAAATATCTAGTAGTTGCCATGGACAATGGAGGGTAATCACTCACAATGGTGCACAATTTATGACTGGAGTGTTTGAGAATTTTTTGAAGGTAATCACGGACAATGGTGCACAATTTATGGCTGGAGCGTTTGAGAAGTTTTTGAAACGTAACACTGTCAAACTGTCAAATTTCAGGTGGGAGATGTGGTAAGAGTTAAGAGGACAGGAGTGTTAAGAAGTGGGCAGAACATAAAGTGGTTAAAATGTTTTGCAATGCTGCATTGTTAAGCAATGGGAAAGTATGACATTTTAGTGCATTATCTGTTTTCAACAAAGCCGGTGTACATACTAATGGAAAAGGAGGAAGAGTCTGTAAGTTGTGGGCAGATGACAGAGAAACCAACGGTAGTTCCTCAACGACAAGGGGAACGACCACAAGTGGAGGCGAGGTTAATGCAGGAGGGGCTATGTTCCTGAGGAAAATAAGGCAGAAATGAGAAGTAGGACTGGGAGGTTTGGAAGGATTATAAGGAGACCAACTAGACTGAAAGACTATGTATGTCAGTAAGGTTATAGTGAATTTGTGATAAGCAAATTACCTTTATATTCTGTTGAGCAATCTTTTGTCTATTTCTTGGAAAGTTCCTTACCAAGGGAATGTCTTCATTTTGTGACTGTATCGTGTATTTTATATCTTATAGCTTATTTTATCTTTCATTTTGTTGTGTATCAAAAAGGGGAAGGTGTGTTGGGACCTACACCAGTCTTTGGAACATATTAGAATGTAGGTATGTAAGAGTGTAATGAGTGAGTGGAATGGAAGTGGATGATGTGTGTGTGGAATGTGAAGAGATGAGAACTAGTGCTGGTTGGAGGTGCATGCATCTGCTGTGTCTGTACTAGGACAGAGGAACAAAAGTAAAAAGAATTGTTTCCGACTATGACTCGTCACTACAAGAGTCTTAAACTTACTAGAAAATCATCACCAGAAAGATGGGACCTGTTGTGACCTGAGTCATTGCTATGCACCCTTTCCTTAATAATGCCTTCCCAGCTGCTCAGCCAGGGTGAGTGCTGGAGTGCTTAGTGATGTAGTGAAATGCTGGAGTGCTTGGTGATGTAGTGGAATGCTGGGGTGCTTGGTTAGGTTGAGAGTGTCAGTTGGACTGTGTGGACTGAGCAGTAAGGAGGCTGCTCCTAGTGAGGCTATCTGCTTACTTAACAGCTTAGCTACCTACTTACTTACCTGTACCTAAAGATCAAATAAATCTTCTTCTTGTACAACCTACATCACGCTACTAGACTTCCTTTACAACCTGTGTATTCTGCAATGCATTTTTCCTTGGTGCGTTGCTCCTTGCTGCTCAGCCAGTCTGTGAGGTTATTTAGAATGTTGAGAGTATTTGTGCTTGGATGAGTGAACAGTTGGGGAGAGTGGGCTGAGCAGCAGGGATGCTGCTCCTTTGTAGGGCTTGCTTAACAGCTTACTTACCATCTTACCAGTTACCTAGAATTGACTGTAACTGAGTCTTAAACCTCTTCTTATAACTTACACTACTGGCTACTGGATTACTTGTCCGCAAGCACTTCACCTCATTACAACAATGCAAATATCACCAAAATCCCAAGGCAGTATGGAAACAAGTCCACAGAACCAAGCAGGGTGGGTCAAAGTAGGGCTGAAGCAGGAGGTCAGCCTTTGGTTTCAAATGTCACTGACTAAATATTAATCAAAGGGGTCACAATCCAGAACTAACCTCTTGGACATATGTGTGCTCCTCACTCCAACTTCCTGATGAGGAGAAGACATCAGGCCAAAAATGTGATTTGAGGGGGGAATCAACACCTCACAGTACAATGCATACAATACAAGGAGGTAGCTACTCAACAGAGTAGGTCCATATATACCTGTTGAATCAAAAGAGATCGTTGTTGTATTCCATTGAAATCTGCTTATGCCAGTTTGTGGGCACCTCAGGGTCTCACAATATGTCAAGGACAGGCTTGCAGGCAAACCCAGAGGTGAAGGCCCTTAGTTCCAGGTTGCCATTTCGGAGTGCACACCCATATTTCACATGAGTATAAGTTTGAGTATAGTTTATTAAGGGCACTTCTGACTCCGAAGGGCATCTGAACATTGGCCAAACAGAAAAGACAGTCAAAAAAACCACAACAAACATTCAGTTGTTGTAACAGTGCTTTTCCATATTTTGTTTGTCATTAGGTTTTTGGTATGATGATGAGTACAATATTTTCTAATTGCCTTGGAGCTAGAATGAAAACTGCAACTCTTCCTCTGCCCACCTACCACACAACAACCCTTCGGTCTTTTGAGTGCAAATGGATGTTTGTCATTTACTTCCCAGACCCTTTTAAAAAATATGGCAGTGTGCTCTCTGCATTTCCCTTATCCAAGATGGGTGCTGGATTTGGACCTTTCCACAGGGTCATACCCAAATTTCTTGCCTTCACCCTCCTGTTTACTGATCTCTTTTGTGTTGGCTTCTAGAACTCTGCTCACTTTATCACTGCTAACTAGTGCTAAAGTGCTTTTGCTCTCTCCTTTAAACATGATAGAATTGGCTTATACCCAATTGGCAAATGTAATTTACTTGTAGGTCCCTAGTAAAGTAGTACTGTAAATGAAATGTTACTAGTGAGCCTGCAGCACTCATTGTGCCACCCACTTACTTAGCCCTTTAAACATGTCTCAGGCCTGCCATTGCAGCCTGTGAGTGCAATTTTAAACTGTCATTTTGACCTGGCAAAAAACAACCTTTCGACAGGCCCATACCTTCCTTTCTAATACATGTAAGTTACTCCTTGAAAAGCCCAGAGGGCAGATTACAGTGTATTTACATTTGGACATGTACTTTTAAGTTTTATATTTCTTGGTAGTGAAAAACTCCTAAATCCGTTTTTTACTTCCGCAAGGTCTACCTCCCCTACAGAATAACATTGGGTTACCTTAGTACATTTAATAAGTGATAACTTTCAATTAGGAGCAGGTCGACAGTTGAATAATAAAAGTAACCCTGGGCGTAGTTCGCGAAGTAGCACTTCGCGAAGCTACGCAAAGTGCAGTTCGCACTATGCGAGCTACGCGTAGCACTTCGCGAACTGCGTAGTCCCTTGTTCGCACTGTGCCAGATGTCGTTTTCAATGATTGCACAGTGCGGACATGCAACCGGCACTGTGCAATCATTGAAAATGGCATCTTGCACAGTGCGAGCTGTAGTTTTCTGCTGCTCAAGTAGATTTTTACTCGAGCGGCAGCTTTCTCAACGCGAACTGGTAGTTTCTCATCACGAGCGGTCGCGAGCATACGCGACCACTCGCAATGAGAAACCTGACCTCCTCGCGTTGGGAATCTCGCCGAGAGGTTTATTTTCCATGCTCGCGATCGCCAACTTGATGTTGCTGATCACGAACAAGGAAAAAGTCTCGCCGGGATGTCATTTTGCTTGCTTGCGGTCGCCAACTTGACGTTGAGGACCGCGAGCAAGCAAAAAATGACCGCAGCACTACGCAACACTACGCTACGCGTGTTCGCACTGTGCAACGTGCAATTCGCGTAGTGCGAAGTAGCGCGAACTTCGCAAACTACTCGAGCGTAGCGTAGTGCTTTGCCCAGGCTTAAATAAAAGCCCTCTTTAGTGGTAAAGTCAGATTTTTAGTTGCAATTCTGAAAAATCCACTTTTAGAAAGTTGACATTTCATTGTCCTAATTATTTGGTCCTTCATCCTGATGTGGGTTGTTAGAATGGGGAACCTCTGGTTGGCACAGGTAGGTACTTGTGACAAGCAGTGGTCCCTTCTTCTATTCAGGGCGAGAGAATTACCCCTTCAGAACAACCCCTGCTCACCCTATAGGTAGTGTGGCGCGAGCAGTCAGGGCTAAACTTCAGGGCGCTGTCGGTTAAGCATTTATAATAACACACAGTAAATCACAACGATCCCCCACAAACGGACACCAGGCGTAAGTTGTATCAAAAATACGGATGCTTTATATAAAAGTTTCTTTGTTACGCAGGCATGTACAAGACCATCAATAACGGTTGCGAAATGGAAGCCACAAGATGATAATTAGGCACGGTTCTTTTCTTTGGTAACTTATTCGATCACGAGCGCTTCACAGGGCTCGGTTGGGTCGGTCCAGTCACGATGATGCGCAGTGCACCCGGGGTACAGTGATACGGGGAAATCAGAACGTTGCGGACCCCGAGTCCGATGGAGAGTTCACTGTACCTGGGAACGTGCGATGTGCTTGGACGAGTCTTCGGGGGAGATGCAGGTTCTGCACCTCGCGGGTCTCCGGATCAAGAATTCAGCGGGCGGCTCTCGGTAGACAGGTGCGGCTCAGGGCCTCCGACACGGACTGTGCGGGAGGTCACTGCGGAGGGCGGCACGGTCAGACTCAGGCTGGGAGGTGAAGCGGGGCGGCCGGATACGTTACGACGTACGGGCGGCCGTCCGAGGCTTGATTTCACTTCCCAATTAGAAATCCGGCAGGAGGGCGAGAGGGCACCAGGCATGCTCCAGTGGCAGGCAGGTGACAGGGAAGCGGGGCGGCCAGCCTCGATGGGTCCAGAGCGACTCAGGCAGAGCGGGGCTCTCGGCGAGGGGAAGCGGCCAGGCTTCTGGGTGTCACGGCCCTAGGAGGGGTGGCAAGGTGCGCAGAGCACTCCGGCGGGAGAAAGCACACGGCTCGAGTTCTCAGACGAGCGGAGACACGGTGAACCCACTGGTCCTGGGGTTCAGTTCAGGGGGCAAGCTCTTCTTCCAAGCCCTTGGAGATAGTTGAAGAACAAAGTGCAAAAGTCTTTTTCCTCTCCTTCCTCAGCAAGGCACCTACTGCAGGCCAATCCCTCAGGTCAGGGAAAGTTACTCCTCCTTCAGCTTCTTCCAGGTCCTTCTAGTCGGGCAGAGTTCCTTCGTGGTTCAATCTGGATCTGATTTCTTAGGAGCCAGGCTCCTACCTTTATACAGTGATTCTTTTGTTCTTTAGCGCCAGGGGGCCTGGGCCTGGCTCAGTCCAGTTTTGGAGCACTCTGTTGTGGTGACTCGGCTTGTTCCTTTCAGCAGCAGGGCAGAGACATCAGCCGCTCCACAGGGGGCGGAGCCAGCTTTGTGGTGGCAGAGCACAGGTCTATTCAAGAGTCAAGGTGTACTCCTCCCACCCATGCTGGTGCAATCTCTCTACCCACCACCTGGCAGCCAACCTGTCTCCTGGAATCCCCCAGCCCTGCTCCTGTACTGTTGCTAGGCAGAACACACACCCACAGCAGAGGCGGACTGAGATGGTCAGGCACGCAAAGGCTAACTTTCTAAAAGTAGCATTTGCAAACCCAGGATATTAAAATAACCTTTACTAAAAGATGTATTTTATTATCCCGAGTTCAGGCATACTAAACATGACTTTCTACCATGCTCTCTGAGTCCACTGGGGTCACAGCGTGTAGCGATCCCAGCAGCCCATTCTGGCCTATGGAGAGCAGGTAGCCCTCAATAGTGAAAAACGAAAATGGCTGTAATTCACTATTAAGACATGCCACACACATCAGGGCATGTCCTACCTTATGCCTACAATGCACCCTGCGCTTGGGCCTACCAGAGGGGTGACTAACATGTAGTTAAGGGAAGGTTTAGGGACTGGCAAGTGGGGACACTTGCTCAGTCAGCGCGACAGTACCAGACCGCGCACAGGTTCTGCAGTGGCAGATCCTAGACACATTTTACCCCGCTGCTTCGGTGGGTGGCACAATCAGTGCTACAAGCCCACTAGCAGCATTTGGATATACAAGCCCTTGGCACCCCTGGTGCACTCTACAAGGGACTGACAGTAAACCAAATATGCCAAATGTGGAAGTCAATTCACATAATACATTTTACCATAGGGAGCACTTGCACTGTGGCACTGGATGGCAGTCCTGCTAATAAAGGCTACTGGTTGGTCAAAGCCCTCCTCAGTGATCTGTGAGAGAACAGCCCCTACACCATGCTCTGATGCATCCGTCTGCACCAGGAACTCTTTGGAGAAGTCAGGAGCCAAGAGCACGGGCGCCGTGCACATGGCAGTTTTCAGGGTGTCGAAGGCTTTCTGACAGGTATCAGTCCATATCACTTTTCTGGGCTGCTTCTTCGAAGTCAACTCTATCAAGGGGGCAACGATGCTGCCATACCCCTTGACAAACCTCCTGTAGTACCCGGTGAGTCCTAAAAAGGCCCTCACCTCCGTCTGGGTCTTTGGGGGCTCCCAAGCCAGGATGGTTTCAACTTTGGGTTGGAGGGGCGCCACCTGGCCGCTCCCCACTTGGTGTCCCAAGTACACCACTGAACCCTGCCCGATCTGACACTTGCTTGCCTTGATCGTGAGGCCTGCCTTGCGCAGCGTCATCAACACTTCCCAGAGATGTTGCAGGTGTTCTTTCCATGTGCCGCTGAACACTGCGATGTCATCCAGGTAGGCGGCGCTGAACTCGGTCAGCCCAGCCAACACCTGGTTGACCAACCTCTGGAAGGTGGCAGGGGCATTCTTCATCCCAAAGGGCATCACCCGGAACTGGTAATGCACATCTGGTGTAGAGAACGCGGACCTCTCTTTGGCCCCATCAGTTAAGGTGATCTGCCAGTACCCAGACGTTAAATCAAACGTGCTGAGGTACCGTGCAGCCCCTAACCGATCGATGAGCTCATCAGCTCGGGGGATGGGGTGCGCGTCAGTCTTCGTGACTGAGTTGAGTCCTCGGTAGTCCACACAGAACCGGAGTTCGGGCGTGGCACCCGGCGCTGCAGCCTTTGGGACCAAGACCACTGGGCTGGCCCAAGGACTGCTGGAGGACTCAACCACCCCTAGGGCAAGCATCTTCGAGACCTCCTCTTTGATGCAGGCTCTGACCCTGTCAGTTACCCGGTAGGCTTTGTGCTTCACAGGTAAGCTGTCTCCTGTATCCACATCATGGACGCACCAATTTGTGATACCAGGAACCAGGGAGAACAGGTCAGGGAACTGCCCCAGCAGCTGGCGGCAGTCACCCTGTTGCTCAGGGGTCAGGGTGGGTGAGAGGTTAACTCCATCCACTGACCCGTCTCGCTCTGAGGCTACCAAGAGGTCAGGAAGAAGCTCGGACTCCTCTTCCGTCCCATCATCGGTGGCCAAGAGCATGCCCACTTCGGACCTCTCCAAGTGGGGCTTCAGTCGATTGACATGTAGGACCCTTAAGGGGTTCCTAGGAGACCGCAAGTTCACCAAGTAGGTGACAGAACTCTTGCGCTCCGCAATCTCAAAGGGTCCTGTCCACTTGTCCTGGAGTGCACAAGGCTCCACAGGGGCCAGGACCCACACTTTTTGACCAGGTTGAAGCTCAACCAGAGTGGCATTCTGGTCGTACCACCGCTTCATTTCCTCCTGGCTGGCTTCCAGGTTTGCCTCAGCAAGTTGCCTGAAACGCCTAGTCTGGTTCCGGAAAGCCAGCATGTAACAGTATACATTCTGGGGAGGTTTCCTGGGAGATTGCTCCCAGCCTTCCTTGACCAGACTAAGAGGTCCTCGTACTGGGTGGCCGTACAAAATCTCAAAGGGACTGAACCCTAGAGACTTTTGTGGCACCTCGCGGTACGCAAAGAGAAGGCATGGTAAGAGGACGTCCCACTTACGCCTCATGGGTTCCTCGAGACCCATAATCATGCCCTTCAGGGTTCGATTGAAGCGCTCAACCAACCCGTTTCCTTGGGGATGGTAAGAGGTGGTGAACTTGTAGGTCACACCACACTCTTGCCAAAGGGACTTCATATATTTCGATATGAAGTTGGTCCCCCTGTCAGACACCACCTCTAGAGGAAATTCCCATCAGTGCCCGTCCCACCACGGGGGCCGTCACTGTCCTCAGAGGGATGGCTTCAGGGTACCGGGTGGCATGGTCCACCAAGACCAGGATAAACCTGTTGCCCATGGCTGTCTTGGGGTCCAGTGGCCCCACAATGTCAATCCCCACCCGCTGGAATGGGGTACTGACCACAGGGAAAGGTTGGAGTGGAGCTCTCAGCTTCCTTCCACTCTTTCCACTTGCCTGGCAAGTCTGGCATGTCCTGCAGTGAGTGTCAGAACTCCTGCGCATTTGGGGCCAATAAAAGTGGGTGACAAGCCTTTCAAAGGTCTTGTCCTGCCCCAAATGTCCTGCTAACGGTACGTCATGAGCCAGCCCCAGTAGGAAGGCTCTGAACTTCTGGGGTACCACCAGCGCACGGGCTGACCCAGGTTCAGCAACCTTAGGCTCTGAGTATAGGAGGTCGTTCTCCCAGTAGATCAAGTGAGTTCCGGACTGATCACCCTTGGCCTGGGCTGCAGCCTGCTGCCGCATACCCTCTAGAGAGGGGCATTCTTTCTGCTCCCTGCAGAATTCCTCCCTGGTGGGGCCTCCTTCTTGCTGCCAATGGGTCAGCTCAGGCAGGTCCCCCAGTTCGGCTATCTGTTCCCCGGTAGGCTCCAGGGCATCCCCCTCAAGGTCTGCTTCCTCCTGGGCCGTGGGAACTTCAGGAGCCGGATTCCCGTCCCTTCTGTGCCCTCTCCCTAAGGCCGGTTCCTGGGCCTCTCCCTCAGGCTCCAGGGTTCCTTCAACACCCCTACTGGCTGCCATTGACCGGGTGGTCACGCACGCCCAATCAGGTAAACCCACCATCCGCAGGTGAGTTGTCTTCTCCACCTTTTCCCAATGGGAGCTCTCCAAATCATTACCTAGGAGACAATCAACAGGCATGGCCTCTCTCACAGCCACTTGCAGAGTACCAGAGACCCCCCCCCACTCAAAGGGAACCTGAGCCATTGGACACTGACTCTCTGTGTTGTCGGCGTTGACAACACGGCAGAATGCGTGTGGGACAACCTGCTCTTGAGACACCAGGTGTTGCTTGACAGCAGTCACACTGGCTCCTGTATCTCTAAAGCCCCCACCCTTCGGCCATTTATGGTCACCCACAGCCCATACTTTTGAGTATTGGGGGGCAGTTGGGCCTCAGCGACCATCTCACTGTCTCCTAATGAGACTAGGGTCATCTGTACAGGATCCCCCGCCCCTTGGACATCTATATCCCTCCCCAAGGCTACACTATTCACCTGCTTGGGGGGTGGAGCACCAGAGGGTGCTGGTTTACCATACAGGGGGCAGTTGGGATCCACGGAAATGTGCCCCAGGTTGTTACACTTGTAACATCTGAGGGGCCCTCTTTGAACAGGGTTACCTGTCGTGGCCCCGGTCTGCTTCGGGGGTGGGGGTGGCTGAGAACCTTTCCCTTGGTTCCCTTGGGAATTACTTTGGGGCCCTCTGTAGAACTCCCTCTGTTTACCCTTGTCCCCCCCACTCTTCTGCTGGGGACCCTGAACACCCTTGGCGGGACCTCCCACGGGACCCTTGTGGACCCTGGTGCTGATCCAGCGGTCCGCCTCCTCAGCAAGCTTCCTAGGGTTAGTCAGCTTGCTATCGATCAGGTGCTGGCGTAGCTCAGGAAAACAATTATCCGACAAGTGCTCCCATGCAATTAAATCAAACAGCCCTTAGTAATCATTCAATTTGCTACCCTTCACCCAACCATCCAGCGCTCTGCAAAAAAAGGTCACATATTCTACATAAGTGGTACCAGGTTTCTTGGTGCCATCCCTAAATCTCTGTCTGTACAATTCAGGAGTTAACCCATACCTTGTCATAAGAGCCTCCTTCATGTGTGGATAGGATGTCTTGACCTCCGAGGGGAGATCCAGCAGTGTGTCCCGCCCTTCACTCAGGAACCTTCCCCACAACCTCGCTCCCCAATCTTTCTCCGGGACCTGGTGGGAGGACATGGCTACTTCATAGGCCCTGAACCACTGCCCAATATCATCCTGCTTATAATATTCTTTGACTACATCTTTAGGAATGTGCACCCTTGACTCTGTTGAATTGCTGCCACCAGAGGGTGAGTTGTCTAAACTCCTGGCCTTGAGATCCAACTCCGTCATTTTTACCTCATGCTCCATGGCCAGTTTTTGCCTTTCCATCTCCATTTGCAGTTTTGCCATCTCCACCTCATGTGCTCGTGCAGCACTCCTGTCGGCCATCTCCTCTGGCGACAGGCCTCGGCTAGGCTCAAAAACACCTTCTGGGGGTATCACCTCCCATGCATTCTCTGGGAACTTTGATTCGTGCCAGGCTCTCAGCGCTTTTACGTACTGATCCTTGGTGCTTAGTCCACTTTGCTTAATTCTGTACTTGGAGAGATATCCTTTCAGGACATCATTGGTGCACTTCCTCAGTGCCTCTTGCTCCCAATCGATGTCATCAACTCCAGAGAATATGGAGGACGCTCCGCCTCCACTGACTGAGCTAGGCATGGTTTCTTAATGTGGAGATTCTTCTTTAGCAACAACTGTCAATCAATCTGTGGCTGCGTTATAGGTCTGCTCTACGTGGTGATCAAATAATTCACTGTATGTAAATCATAAATGCAAATTCGAAATCCCACCGCTGCCACCAATGTTAGAATGGGGAACCTCTGGTTGGCACAGGTAGTTACTTGTGACAAGCAGTGGTCCCTTCTTCTATTCAGGGTGAGAGAATTACCCCTTCAGAACAACCCCTGCTCACCCTATAGGTAGGGTGGCGCAAGCAGTCAGGGCTAAACTTCAGGGCGCTGTCGGTTAAGCATTTATAATAACACACAGTAAATCACAACGATCCCCCACAAACGGACACCAGGCGTAAGTTGTATCAAAAATACGGATGCTTTATATAAAAGATTCTTTGTTACGCAGGCATGTACAAGACCATCAATAACGGTTGCGAAATGGAAGCCACAAGATGATAATTAGGCACGGTTCTTTTCTTTGGTAACTTATTCGATCACGAGCGCTTCACAGGGCTCGGTTGGGTTGGTCCAGTCACGATGATGCGCAGTGCACCCGGGGTACAGTGATACGGGGAAATCAGAACGTTGCGGACCCCGAGTCCGATGGAGAGTTCACTGTACCTGGGAACGTGCGATGTGCTTGGACGAGTCTTCGGGGGAGATGCAGGTTCTGCACCTCGCGGGTCTCCGGATCAAGAATTCAGCGGGCGGCTCTCGGTAGACAGGTGCGGCCCAGGGCCTCCGACACGGACTGTGCGGGAGGTCACTGCGGAGGGCGGCACGGTCAGACTCAGGCTGGGAGGTGAAGCGGGGCGGCCGGATACGTTACGACGTACAGGCGGCCGTCCGAGGCTAGATTTCACTTCCCAATTAGAAATCCGGCGGGAGGGCGAGAGGGCACCAGGCACGCTCCAGTGGCAGGCAGGTGACAGGGAAGCGGGGCGGCCAGCCTCGATGGGTCCAGAGCGACTCAGGCAGAGCGGGGCTCTCGGCGAGGAGAAGCGGCCAGGCTTCTGGGTGTCACGGCCCTAGGAGGGGTGGCAAGGTGCGCAGAGCACTCCGGCGGGAGAAAGCACACGGCTCGAGTTCTCAGACGAGCGGAGACACGGTGAACCCACTGGTCCTGGGGTTCAGTTCAGGGGGCAAGCTCTTCTTCCAAGCCCTTGGAGATAGTTGAAGAACAAAGTGCAAAAGTCTCTTTCAGTCTTTTTCCTCTCCTTCCTCAGCAAGGCACCTACTGCAGGCCAATCCCTCAGGTCAGAGAAAGTTACTCCTCCTTCAGCTTCTTCCAGGTCCTTCTAGTCGGGCAGAGTTCCTTCGTGGTTCAATCTGGATCTGATTTCTTAGGAGCCAGGCTCCTACCTTTATACAGTGATTCTTTTGTTCTTTAGCGCCAGGGGGCCTGGGCCTGGCTCAGTCCAGTTTTGGAGCACTCTGTTGTGGTGACTCGGCTTGTTCCTTTCAGCAGCAGGGCAGAGACATCAGCCGCTCCACAGGGGGCGGAGCCGGCTTTGTGGTGGCAGAGCACAGGTCTATTCAAGAGTCAAGGTGTACTCCTCCCACCCATCCTGGTGCAATCTCTCTACCCACCACCTGGCAGCCAACCTGTCTCCTGGAATCCCCCAGCCCTGCTCCTGTACTGTTGCTAGGCAGAACACACGCCCACAGCAGAGGCGGACTGAGATGGTCAGGCACGCAAAGGCTAACTTTCTAAAAGTAGCATTTGCAAACCCAGGATATTAAAATAACCTTTACTAAAAGATGTATTTTATTATCCCGAGTTCAGGCATACTAAACATGACTTTCTACCATGCTCTCTGAGTCCACTGGGGTCACAGCGTGTAGCGATCCCAGCAGCCCATTCTGGCCTATGGAGAGCAGGTAGCCCTCAATAGTGAAAAACGAAAATGGCTGTAATTCACTATTAAGACATGCCACACACATCAGGGCATGTCCTACCTTATGCCTACAATGCACCCTGCGCTTGGGCCTACCAGAGGGGTGACTAACATGTAGTTAAGGGAAGGTTTAGGGACTGGCAAGTGGGGACACTTGCTCAGTCAGCGCGACAGTACCAGACCGCGCGCAGGTTCTGCAGTGGCAGATCCTAGACACATTTTACCCCGCTGCTTCGGTGGGTGGCACAATCAGTGCTGCAAGCCCACTAGCAGCATTTGGATATACAAGCCCTTGGCACCCCTGGTGCACTCTACAAGGGACTGACAGTAAACCAAATATGCCAAACGTGGAAGTCAATTCACATAATACATTTTACCATAGGGAGCACTTGCACTGTGGCACTGGATGGCAGTGGCACAGTGCCCTGAGCAGCCAACACCAACACAAAAACACATTGAGACACAGACAAAAATGGAAGGGTGACCCACGCCAATGGTGCCAGGTCTAACATGGGTCACATGACTAGGTGTTAGGTTATGCTACTGAATATTTGATATAGCGCACAACTCATCCCCGAAAGGGCATCTTGGCATTGAGGTAACAAAAAACTTTAGAGCAAGCATTTAGAACAGCCAGGTTTTAAGCTGTATTTTGAAGCCTACAAAGTCAGTACAAGTCCTGATGGCAAATGGGAGTTTAGTCCAGTGGTGCGGGGCAGATAAGTAAAGGCTCGTCCTCTGTATTTAGATGTGTGGACGCTTCGTGGGCTGAGAAGGAGCTGGTTCCTAGATATAAGATTTCTGTCTGGGCGATAGGGTGCCAGTTTGTCCTGAAGGTATTTGGGCCCCTTAGCTGCCAGAGCTTTATGCACCAGGTAGAGAAGTTTGATAATTGCTCTCTTCTTTATAGGAAGCCAATGTAAGGCTGTGAGCAGAGGGTCTGAGGGGGTGTCCGGTGCCTGTTTCTTAACCTGTCCGGCTATTGTATTTTGAACAACCTGCATCTTAGCATCGAGAGATGCGTATGATGCTACCACAAGCGTGATTCCATAGCTCAGGTGACTGATAATCAGGGTCTGGATGAGGGTCCTGTGAGAGGCCAGTGCCAGCCACTGGAAAATCCTCTTGAGAAGGCGCATTGTCCTGAAACACATGCCACATGTGGATGTAACATGGTCCTTCATCGATAACTTATCATCGAAGGGGATGCCCAAGTTCCTCACTGTGCTTCTAGGAGAGGGGGGCAGGGCCAAGCTCATTAGGCCACCAGTCCTTGATCCAGTTAAGATGAGATTTTCCAAAGAGTAGAATCTCAGTCTTATCTCCATTCAGTTGTACACAGTTGATGACATTCAATTGGCAATTTTTCTCATGCAGGAGATAAATTGCTGTTTAACATCCTCTCTATCTTGCTCGAGGGAGATGACCACCTCAGTGTCATCTGCATAAGTAAGTATGTCAAAGCCGTAAGACTCAACTAACTGAGTAAGGGGAGCAACATAAATGTTGAAGAGGGTCGGACTTAAGACAGAGCCCTGGGGAACTCCCTTGTTCAGGAAGACGGCTTTGGACTGGAAAGGGCCCAAAGTGATAGTTTGAGACCTGTCTTTTAGAAAGTCAGTAAGCCAGTGTAAGGCAGTGCCTTGTAAACCTATTTCCTGAAGGCGTTGGATCAGAATAGGATGTGACACGGTGTCAAATGCCGCTGACAAATCAAGAAGAACACAACATAGCTGGCTTGCCAGCGTGCAAACAAAGTCTAAGGAAGTGTGTTACCGGTATGAGTGTGGTTTCTGTGCTATGTAGAAGATAAAAACCTGACTGAGAGGCATCCAACAGGGCGTGGGCCTTCAGATAGGATGACAGTTGTTTGTTTATGTTGGATTCCAACATTTTGCCTATTAAAGGAAGAAGAGATTTAGGACGATAATTAGCAGGGTCTGTAGGATCAAGGTGTGTGTGTTTTTTAGAAAAACATGACATAGGCCACTTTTCAGTCCCGGGGGACGGTGGCTGAAGACAGCGATAGGCTACATAAAAATGCGACTGATGGAACAAGTGAAGAGGCTAAAAAAGCTGTAATATGAGGGGGACACAGGTCAGCCAGATTTCGTTTTGGCTATGAGGTCTAACAGTTGAGTGTGAGTGATGGGTTAAAATTTCTCGAGTGAAGCCTTACTTAGGCTGTTACAGGAGTTAGCCTAGCAGGTCTAAAAGTTGCAGTAGATGTTGTTTAATTTAGTCACAAAATGGGATGCAGGAGTGTAGCTGGCAGTTGGTCTTTGTGAATTGCTCCCAGACAGTAAGACAAAGGGAAGATGGGTGTTGGCAGGATGGGCCACTCTGAGTTGATGATGGGGAGGAGCTGTCACCTACCACACTTGCACATCACAAGACTCTGCTTGAGCACTCTTACAAAAGATTGGACACTGGTCCTTTGTGAACACAGACACATTAGAGCCAGGACAGGGAGGAAGGGGATGCCTGACACGCCAGGGGGATTGAAAACCTCTAGACGCTTCCACTATTTTAAAGGGATGGTTTTTAAGGGGACGAATCACCCTAGCAAGTTTCCATGTGGCTGGCATGATGCTGAAAGACACTGAAAAATTGAAAATTCGGGAAATACCAGATTAATGACATCAACCACTGCTGTCAACAATGCAAGGCGACGGGCAATCAATGGCGATCCCGATTTACACTTTAAAAGATGCTTCAGATGCAGTGTATGTTAGCATGAGAACATTAAGTGAGAGAGGGCAAGAGAGCTGAATAGTAGGGGTGAGCGGAATTTGTGAAATTAACTTTCGCAAATTATCGCGAAAATGCTAAAAATCTCCGCAAACACGCCGGAAATATCGCGAAGACGCGGAAGTTTTTTTCCGCCTGTTCGCAGTATTTTTTGCGTGATCGCGGGTCGCCAACTTACCCATGCGGTTGCTCAAGGGCGCGGCCATCTTGTTTTCACTTGTCCCGCCCTCTCGCGATGCTTACTTCCTGTTCCGGGTCACGCAATGCATGTTCGCGCCCGTTCGCGGTCGAAATTTCCTGTTCGCGACTGCTTTTACTTGATCGCGTTGCTTTTTGCTTGCTCGGGGAGAAAATATCGCGCGAACTTGCGCACGTGGTTGCAATGAGCGCGGCCATCTTGTTTTTCACTCTATTGCATGGTTCTGGGGCCTGATTTTCAATCCTCCCAAAATCCTTTCAATCCTTTGTTTATTGCCACTTTTTTTTGGATGTTTATTGTTTATTATTTCTCTAACTATTTTCCTGCTTCTATATTTTTGGTTTTTGTCTATTTTTTTTTTTTTTTAGCTACTTTTTCCTCTTTCTATTGCCTGCTATTTATTTCCTTTACTCCTTTATTTATTTTACCTTTTCTTTCCCGCCCCGTCCCCAGAACCATGTGCAAGGGTAGGGCTGTTCGCCGGCGCAGCCAGAGCCGCGACCGCCTTCCTTGCGGAAGGCGGCGCCCACAAGGGGTGCAGGCACGGGCCTTATTTGGGGAGGAGGAGTTGGCTGCACTAATTTTCTTTGTGCAGCGCCACCTCCCCACAACCCTGGCAGCAGGTGGCAGGCCTGGGTCCGGGTACGGCCTTCGGGAGCACCGGCAGCGGTGGGGGAAGGTGCGCCGGGCAGTGTCGCGCATCTCTGGGGTCCGGCGCACCCAGGCACAGCTGACGCACCGGTGGTCCGACATCCTGGACCGTGAGCAGGACCTGCTGGACCTGCTAGGAGTGGAGGTCCCGGGTCTTGGTGAGTACATATTTAATTACTACAACTTTGTGTCTGTTCTTCTGCTCTGTGTTATATATTGCGAATATTTTTTTTCCTTCCAACCAGCTAGAATGTTGCTGCTTACAATACATTCCAGATTAATAACGTTTAAAAGTCTTCTGTGATTATGGTGCTCTTCTGCGCTACTACTAATCTTACTTGTTTGCAGCTTTGCGTTTGCGCTTGCTTAGCGTGATTCTTTACGAGTTTATTTTAGAGAAATTAAGTTACGTAATGCTACAGTGACTCTAGTCCACTCCTTACTTTTTCCCGTCACTAATAGATAGGGGCGGATTGATGTTTAGGTACACTACTTTGTATGAGCTTCTAATTTTTTAGTGGTATGCGTGATGCCCCCTCACTCAGTTACGTGACGTGCTGCTAGTACGGCAGTCTTTAGAACCTTTTCTAGTTTGTTCAATGAGTGGTGGTAGGCTTAGCAGTTACTTAGCAGTAGTAGATCAGCATCAATCAAACCAAAATTTGGTGTATACAAAAAATGTAGTTATGTTCATGTGTTCTCCATGATTTGACCAGACGCATTGTTGAGGAATACAGTGGAAATGCATACTTAATGTACAATTGGCATGTCTGGAATAGGTGGGCTAGGTTGGGTGGTACGTTGTACTTAGGCTTAGTTGTAACTTAGTTTTCTGGAATCAGAATGGAAGACTGGATTACTGTTGATAAATAGTAACTTAAGTAGTCGAACTGCGAATCCCCTGATATTACATGTTGACCAGATGAGATCGGTCAATGTAGTTATTGCAATTGTTGTTTACATAAGTGTTTTTTGAACGTTGTTGAAAAATATTGTATTTGTTTGACACCATCCATCAATGTTTGTCTCTTTCTTATATCTTTCCTGTTCATCAGCACCCAGGGGCAGACCAACAGGGACTGGGCAGTCGGCGGGACAGGAACAACACCACCAGGAGGACACCGCTGAGGGCTCCTCTGCTGGCCCCAGTAAGTCTTCTTGTTTTTAATAATATTTCTTATTCCATAACTTTTACTGCCCCATATTTTTCCTGAACTATTGTTGGTTTCCAAATGCTATTTTTTTACCACCAATTATCCTTCGATCTGTACGGTTTCAAAAATCTTATCCCTGCGTCCGCTATGATGACTCTGAGTACTACTACTACTACATACTAACAGTCTGTCTGTACTGTAGTAGCTAGTCTTGCCCAGTTGGCCAGTGCCACTCTTTGTGAAAGGTTGTAATATAAAACTCATATTCACCAGTAGCTCGAGCCATTGAGTCCAATCCGTTGGGTCGTCGTCTTGTACTACTTTTACTCTTATTGATCTTGAGGCTTTGAAAATTCACAGCAACAACAGCCCTACCAGATTTATTACTATGTTGATATGATACCCTATAGGACATGCTACTGTTGTAGGGATCTTGCACATACATTTGCACCAGAAAATGGGATGTTGGTGATGGTAGGTTGGACCTTCCTTGCACACCTCAATCAGAAATTCCGCACCCACCACAATTCCACTGCTTGACTATAGTGCTGTTTTGTCATAACTATTAGGTCTCGGAACCCTCCCCCCAAGATACCCAACAAGTAGACAACCCAGAACATAACACACCCAACCTCTCAGTCATGGAAGCAATTCACATGTACACCCTTACTTTAATTTGCTCAATCGTGTAAGTTAGTCCACACCAAATACCACCAAGTCTATGTAAGTTCAAAATGTTTATTTCAATTTGAGAAGGTCTGTACACTGTTTTCTTAACAGCACCAACCGGAAAATAAATAACATTAAAACAATATACATTGTTACACTTATACAGTTGGGAATTAAATCATGATAACTGAGCAGTGGTAGAAGGCAGCACCACCATCCCATAGCAATTTAGTTTATATAAATTTATGAAAGAAGATGTGAGTGAAGGGACCCCTCACCTTAGAAGAACCTAGTACTGGTAGTTGTTGCATCATTCAGAAGCTCTGGTTCGTAGAAGGGAATCTTGCGTCTGTAATGCGAAAAAAGAAATGGTGTGCGTTAGTATATTGCAACTTGCAAGCATTTCTCAGCCGTGCCAAAAAGTGTAGCATCTATGGATAAGCAATATGGACTAACAGTAACAGTAGTACACCAGTACTTCCTAAAAAAGTGGCTTGTTAATGTTTGTGGACCGCTTGTACGCAGCGCGTAGACTAGACAGTAGCAGTGTGAGGCAGGTCATGTGGGCTCAAAGGTGTCTTAAGAAGCTGCAAGGTAAAGGTAACGTCACATGTGCAAAAATAAAAGCCACAAAGGTAAAATAGTAGCATGGCTAGGGCTAATTAAGCAAAGGCTACAATGATCATATATAACTATTAGTGTCTACTCTACTACTACCTGATTTGTACTAGTGATGTATGTTAGTATTAACTAATTTTTCAACCTTGCTACTGATCAATAGGGGGAGGTGTATATGACGCCTAATAAATGTGTAATGTTTTCTAGGCGCACTACCGACCACCATTGCCGGGGCCAGCGAAGGCAACGCGGAGGGCGAGGATGCGGCAGTTGCTGCAGATAGCAACGGAGCAGTAGGGGGAGTGGCAGCACCAGTGGCGGGCGGTGGTAAGTTAGATTCATAATCCTTAACTATTGTTGAACTTGACAGTACACTCACTGCAAGGGTGTACTGTATGTATATGTATACTGTACAGTTGTGACTTAGGGCCCCATTAGGATGGTGGGCGTATTGCCCCCGCCGGGCCGGCTGGAATTCACTGCCGACACCGCAGGGGCAAACCTCCCGCCATCCCTGTAGAAAATATTCAGACCCCCCACATGTCGACCAGGCGGAAAAGAATTCAATATGGCGGTGGTGTCTCTCTGAACACACCGCCAGCCATATAATCTGCATTTTGGAATTCCTTTGCGTGGTGGCATTGCCGTCCACCACGGAAAGGCATGCAGACATTGCAGAGTATGCTTGGGGGCCACCATGGAGGGTAACTACCTATGCTATGTTACCCCCCCGCCTTTCAAAGCAAAACGTGACAGGCTCCGTGCGGGACCCGTCGTGTTGTGCTTGGAAAAGCAGCACAACATTTTAGCATTGCTTTCAGCAAAGCCAACCAAAATGTAAAAAAAAAAACAGGATGCGCCCGCCACTGTGCCGGGCGCATCATCCTAATTAATTGTCCCCACGGGACCCCCACCCTTTTTAGCATGAGGATGGCGGGTGGACAAAGTCCGCCCGCTATCCGATGTCGTAAGTAAGTATGAGTTGTTGGGGACGTTTGAAGAGTGAACTAGAAGACTAGAATTCCCTTTATTTGGCATAGGACTAGGAGCCGGAGTATTGAGTAACCAATGGCCTCATCTATCTGATTTCAACTCAGCTTTGAAAGTTTTATGGAGAAGAGCACCTGGTGCACTGTTCAACTAAAAAGTGAAAGATGGGTGGAAGGAAGAAGGACGGGCGACATTTAAAATGTTATGTACTACTGTGCTTTATTTTATAGTGCTACTCTACCATGCCACTATGTGTATAAATAATTACCTTGTCCTACTGTTTTTCTAAGAGTATATTTTACAATTGTCTTGTTTTTTTCTTTTTGATACACAGCTACTCCGAAACTCAACCAGAAGGAGTTGGCCGCCAAGGCACGGCGCCGGAAGCTGGAGGCAATCCAGCGGGAATACCGGCGGCTGGTGGTCCTAGCCGAGGAGGAGGAGGAGACTGCGGCAGCATTTGTTCAAGCCTCCTCCAGTGCCCCGGGCCCCAGCCACCGCCCTCCAGCGGTACGGCGCCACCGTCTGGCGGCTGCCTGCCGCCACAGTGCCATCTCCGGTGCCCCCCCCACTGTGGCTGCAACTGCCGCGGCCTTAGACGCCGCGTCGCCCGTTTAGAGGACGAGATGCGCCAGATGCGTCTCCTCCTTCAGTCCCGCCCCACCACTTAGTCCCTGTCATCCTCGTTCTGCCCCTTTTTTAATTCTTGTTTGGGTGGGTGGGTGGGAACATGTTTGGGTGTTACGGACTTCTATGGACATTGGTTGGGGTTAGGGAGGGGGGTGGGTCAGCTTTTCTGGGTTTAGTTTATTTTTGTTAGGGTAAATTAAATATATTTTTCTATGTTACATGCAATGTTGTTAATGTTTTGTAGGTGGGGTAACTGTTTTACATCACACTGTTTCCTTGCTGGTGCATGGCCACCCATAGCCTGTGTTTGATTTCAATAATTTGCTGACTGTATAAGACACAAACGGATAGATGCGACACACCTCACTCATTGACTGGTCCTTCTAGTACTTTCAGTCTGTCCTCTAGTCTATGCATTCTTTGGAGTGGTGTGTGAAAATGAAATAATTGACAATATATCCATTATTAATTCTGCCTCCCCCAAACTTCTCTCTTACCGGTGCTTGATGTTTATGTCCAACTGTGGCACAGCACTGGCTGCATGGTGAAGATGGTTTCCTTTTTCATACATGCCATGATTGGGGTGGTGGTGGTGGTGGTTGTAGTATAGTAGTAGTAGTAGACACTGGCAGGGCGGCAGCATTTCCAAAAAAAGAAAAGGAGACAGTCAATTGCCTTTGAGAGACTGTTAGAGGAGTAGTTGAATGAAGTACAGTACAGAACTTACCGAGCAACAATAATATGCTCAAATATTTGACAAAAAAACTGAATGGTGGTTAGGAGGATAGCCTACTAGACAGAGTTACAAACTATAGTTGTATCGAGTCACTTGACTATGCCTACAGTCTAACAGTTAGTGCTGTATATGAGGAATGACAACAAACAAATCCAATCAATGCCGGCAATTCATGCTGAGGTATATGTTCCTTTGTTAAATAAAATAACCTCTGAAATATGCTACTCATGGGTGGCCAAGCAGAAGAAGATCATCGCTCTGCCTTGAAATTGAAGTAGTGTTGCTTTCACCACATCCGCCCCAGCAAGTGTGTGATTAAGTATTGGTGTACATTTAATTTAGTTACACCTCGACAATAAGTCACACAGCCCGGGGGAAGAGGGTTAGGGTTTGTTGAATGGATGGGAAGGGGGTTTTTGGGAAAGGTTTGACATAGAAAAACAGTATGTATACATAGACAAACAAACGACAATCATTGAAGACTACCATATCCATATGTTAAGGGAGAAAAAGGCAATGCATACATGATGATGAGAGACCCGGATTACATACACTTCTAGTTCTTGTTTTGTTGTTCCGGCCTTAATACTTTAACAGATAGCAAATAGAAATTTTAAATATTGGTAGGGAAGAATCGTAAACACAGAGCAAACCTAATGATGATTGATAATAACAACTCCAAGAACACACTGTTGTAAAGATTGTATACAAGATATTAATCAAATTATTTAAAAGAAGTTAAAAGTGGATACTGTTACTGTCTTATCCTGGTCAAAAATGTGGACTGGATTTTTGCATCTCGGCATTCCTCTTGCTCCTCTCGTCCATCAATCTTGGGTGTGTCGCCTCGCCACTCGCCACTGCCCGGCTGGAAAAAAAAAGGTGATTGATTGGTAAGGTAATTAATATGCATTGTAATGTTTTACAAAGTTTTGGGCAAGGCCCGGCCTGTAATTTTAGATGGAAAACCAAAGGGGATATTGAGAAAGAAAGTGAAAACAAATGCACAAGTGATGGTGTAGTGCAACAAGAACACTTTCCGAGGTGGCATGTATGCATATGCATCATCTCTACTCTAGTCTCTTTCCAGCATTGACCTTCAACAGTAACAGGAGAGAGCAGGGCCACAGTGCTTAGCATTAGCACATCCTACGTTAACACTTTAGAGTCCTTTTTTTTCTCTCAAAGAGTTGGACAAACGCAAACCACATTATCCATTCCAAACATAGCATTTTACAGTTTAAGTTAGTAAAATCAAGGCACTGCAGTCATCCCACCGCTACACTCTATTCAACTTCTACACAGACATTTGGGTCTGCTGTGGTTGTTGTTAACGTGTTTACCTTTAGGCTTTTCCGTTTTATGCCACTCCTGAAACATCCTCCTGACTTCATCATCATCTCTGATACTTTTACTGACTGACTGAAGATCGGCCTGCAGTATAAGTATAATTTTTATGACACAACAAGAGTAGAAATATAAATATTACTGACTTGAGTCATTCTTTATTGTGTTCAGAAAGATAGATTACTACTAGTACACTTTGACATCACTTTGTGCACAACAAACAAACAACGCAAACACAAAGACCAATAGCTCAGAGTCAGGTGTCCAATGCATGCCATTAATTGTCATCATTCATTACCTGTTCCTTCTCATCTTAAGTTAACGGGCCATCTCTTTCGCCATCATCATGTTGGACGGTGCTGTTGTGTCACAGTCATTTGCATTGCGCAGATTGAGTGAGTCCCCTTCCTGTATTGAATTAAAAGCAATGTATCACCAAGATGCAGGAGAAGTACACATTTCTTATTTGCAAGAAGGGGACAATTAGTGTGTTCTGTAGAAAGTTGATTAGTGGCAGTGCACAATTACATAAATTCATGCGCAACAAACACAACAAAATCTACATCATTCAGTCTGCGATTCTGCGGCCAATGCATGGCATCATTCATTACCTGTTCCTTCTCATCTTAAGTTAACGTGCCATCTCTTTCGCCATCATCATGATGGACGGTGCTGTTGTGTCACAGTCATTTGCATTGCGCAGATTGAGTGAGTCCCCTTCCTGTATTGAATTAAAAGCAATGTATCACCAAGATGCAGGAGAAGTACACATTTCTTATTTGCAAGAAGGGGAAAATTAGTGTGTTCTGTAGAAAGTTGATTAGTGGCAGTGCACAATTACATAAATTCATGCGCAACAAACACAACAAAATGTAAATCATTCAGTCTGCGACTCTGCGTCCAATGCATGGCATTAATCATTACCTGTTCCATCTTATTTTCAGTTAATGGCCAGTCTCTCTCGGCTCTGAAAGGAGGATAGCTATAGTAGTCATCTGATTCATGGTCAACTTGTTTTGGAAGGACGAGGAAAGTTTGAATTTGTTGTTACCATCATCCAATCATCATTCATGAGGGAAATGGAATTGAGCAGGAGATTCAGTATGATCGAGCGGAGGAGCTGGATTCGGAGGACTGTACTGTCAAATGGCAGACACCTGAAACTTGTATATTAAATTAGACGAGTGGAAGACGGTGATAATGGATTTGTTGCAATTCACAAGTTTATAACCGGAACGACAGACACATAAACAAAGAGGGAAAAAAGGGAGGAAGACAGTAAGTGCGAGCCTAATTGTCAGGGAAGTATAGCTCGTCCTCAAACTCTGGGGGTTCTTCCAGCAGTAGGTAATCATCTGACACAATACTTCCGTCACCTGAGCAGCTGTCCTCATCTTCCTCTGTTGATTCATGCATTGTGTAATTCGGTGGTATGAAGTGCTGATTCATTTTGATCATTGTTAACCTCTCCACGTTTTTTGGAGATAGACTGGTCCTTCTCAATGTTACAATGGAACCAGCAGCACTGTAAACACGTTCGGAAGAGACATTTGCGACAGGGCAAGCCAGATAGCTTATCGCCAGCCTGCTGAGCTGTGGCCATTCAGACCTTTTCTTATACCAATACTGCAATGGGTTTTGATCAACGTACACCTCTGTTGGGTCGTCCAGATAGGCCTGGACCATCCGCTCAATGTTCAGGGTTGCTGATGGTAAGCTTTTGTGCTGTTTTTTCTGTGCATCATCACTGTGCTTACAATAGCCCATCTTTACATACCAATCCTGTAATGATGATGATTGTACTCGGCCTAATGATCCAGTTTTTGTTTCTGTAGTCGATCGTGATGGTGAGTGTTGTGATTGTGAGCCAACCGCACTGCCCTCAGTCGACGAAGTTGCACTTGATTCTGCATGGCCTGCTTCAGTATCAGTACTTGTTGTGGGTTGATGTGGCGGGGTTTTAATGAGCAGCCCTTCGTTTTCAAACTTAATGGCTGCTTCAGCTATACAACTTTTGTAGCGGGCAACATCATTGTTGGAAAAAGCAAGGAATAGTCCTAATTTTGCACGTGGATCCAGAATTGTGGCACAAATGTAATGTTCTTGTGACAAAATTTTATTTTGCATCCTTACATTTTCAGTTAAGCGCCTGGATAAGCTCTCCACCAAGTCATGGGCTTGCCTTCTGTCCTCTACACCTTTGTAGGATTCAGACACATTATTCAGCTCATGCTCTAGCATTTGCAACAATGGGATAGCTTGGCCCATTGTACAGTCCTCCTTGCTGACTTCACGTGTGAAGACCTCAAAAGGAGACAGCATCTCAGTCAGGCATTTAATTAGGGCCCATTGCTCCCTCTGAAGGGTCATGCCTTTAACACTAGCATCACTGCTTCTGTACCAGACATATTCATGGAGGGACCTGTGCTGTTCGTACAGACGATCAAGCATGTAATACGTTGAGTTCCAACGTGTTGCCACCTCCTGGATGAGTGCCTTGACTGGCATCCTAAATTCACGTTGGATGATCCTCAGCTGCTTCCGAGCTTTAAAAGAATGGCTGAAATGAGTGCATATTCTTCGGCAGATGGCCAGTAAATTGCTGACTATGGGTTCTTTTTTCAGAAAGTCTTGCACTATAATGTTTATGCAGTGTGCCAAACACGGAACCCTGAAATAGGAACCAAGTTCAATGGCCTTAAGTACATTACTGCCATTGTCTGTGGCAACAAAACCAATACCAAGCCCTCTGGGCCGCAGCCATTCCAAAACCTTGGTGCGAAACTCTTCTAAAATGTTTTCAGCCGTATGAGATTTCTCCATGGCGAACATGGCTACAGTTGCATGTTTCCGAGTACCTTCAAAAATCGCAGCTGTGTCAACAACACCTCGTGCAGATAGTTTATCTCTAACCCCCACAAAAGAGATCCAGTGTGCAGTGATGCACATGTAATCTGTGGCTTGGCAACTGCTCCACATGTCTGTTGTCAGGTGGATATTGTGCACAGCACTCTTCTCCAAAGCTTGTCCAACCAATTCCAGCACATCATGATGTAGTGCCGGAACAGCAATTCTTGCGAAATAGGACCGGCTGGGAACTTTCCATTTCGAGCAGATGGCATACACAAATTCAAGGAAACCCACCCCTTCCACAAATGAAAAAGGAAGAAGGTCCAGCGCTAACATTTTAGCCAGCTTCGCATTGTACAATCGTGCCGTTGGGTGGTTGCGTTGGAACTGCCCCTCCAACCTAAACATGCTCTCAATTGTAGGCTGGCTTACTTTCCTTAGTGGTGCTGTTTTCATTAACCCACTAAGGCTCAACGACACAGATTGTCTCATTGAGGTACTCGCCGGTCGCCTTGGTGTCTCACCCACACTCTGAGTATGGCTCTTACTGCGGTGCCACTCTGATGTTACTGAGGAGGATGTGGGCGTTACCACTGCAGTGACTGCACTACTGGAGACAGGGCTAGAAATGCCTCCCTGTTCTTCACCTGCCACCACAATAATATCGCTCCCTGATTCTGAATCCTGAGCAACTTCAATGGGTTTAGTTTTTCTACTTTCTTTTAACTTAAGTAGGTGATCCTCCCACACGATAGTGTGGTGTATTCTGAGATGACTTGCTTGTCCTCCGGTACCATAGTTTGTACCAAGCTTACCACGCCGAACACCTTGCCGACAAATTGAGCATATAGCAACGTTCTCCTCCTTGGCGCTAACAGAAAAGAAGTCCCAAACTGGGGAGGAGAACTTTCTGGCACTGCTGGATGTGCCACTTTCAACACCAGATGAACTTGAGGGGGTGCTTGAAAATATGTGACCCTGTCCACCTACACTGTGACTTTTACTACCACTTCCTACTGAGATGGTTGAGCTGGATGTAGGTCCCTGCCGGGCCTTGGAAAATATTGCAGCTGGAGGTAGTGGTGGTGTAACCTGTGTTGGTGAGATCCGTGCTACATCCCGCTCAGCAGCAGCCTTTCTGGATAGGGTGAGAATGTCGGTCTCCAATCCCTTTGGGGCGGGAGTAATGTGCGTGATGACTGACTCATCTTCATCAACATCATCACCCCCCTCTTCTACATCTACCTCCATAACTCTAAGTTTTTCTGGGACCTTCCTTTTCAGAAGCATTGTCTTGTGGCAGACCGAGCTGGTGGGACCCAAGTGTCATCACGATCATCAGAAGCGGGGCTTGAAGAAGAAGATTATGGACTAAGCCTCCTTTTCCTTGCTGGTGGTCTGGAAGACAATAGATCTTCTGAAACAGTGGTTTGACTTTGCTCCACTTTGTCTGCAGGAAGCTCGATTTCCTGAAATGCCCCTACGTCAGGAGCAACAACTACTATGGTGGGCTGTTGCGGCAGCTGCTGCTGTTCTTGTTGCGGCAGCTGCTGCTGTTCTTGTTGCGGCGGCTGCTTCTGTTCTTGTTGCGGCGGCTGCTTCTGTTCTTGTTGCGGCGGCTGCTTCTGTTCTTGTTGCGGCGGCTGCTTCTGTTCTTGTTGCGGCGGTTGCTTCTGTTCTTGTTGCGGCGGCTGCTTCTGTTCTTGTTGCAGTGGCTGCTGCTGTTCTTATTGCGGTGGCTGCACACTGATCTGCTGAGTTTGCGCCTGAGTTGAACTTGATTGTGTACTACTTTGCGGTAATGACATTTCTTAAACATCGCTGCTCGTTAGTAGACTGGCTACCTCTGCGACACTAAAGCCCTTGGGCCTAGGTTGGTGGGATTGGACTGCTGTGCTGCTCCCAGCTTGGTTCCCGGACAACGCTTTGGTGCCAAAAAAAACATTGGCCGGCACACCACCAGTCGTGGTTAATGGCACTTCCTTTTTCTGTTCCTTTTTCTCACCGGCAACTTTCTTGGTACTGGACCTGGTACCTTTCTTTGGGGCCATCTTCTTCAGACGTCAGGCAGGATGCAGATGCACAACAAGTTCTGGTCACACGTGGACGTGATGCGCAGCAGGACTTCTGTCTGGATGGCAGTACAACAGGTAGCCGGATGATGCTGATGACACCTCCTACTCTGTCTTTTGTGTGCCTAAAAGCAAATAAGACAGGAGAAGAACATCAGTGAAATGTTGCATTTGTTGTTGTGGTTCAGTTACTTAGTACTGTACTAGTGCAAACAAAAGATAGTCTAGCCATTTATGACTTTTTTTTTAACTAGAGCTATGTTATACTACTGTGTACAGCCACACACTACACTCTCAGGAAGGATAGGAAAGTTAATAATAACCACCAAAATAAAAATGTAATGAAAGTGGGGTGGACCATTAAATTATTTGAGCATCTCAGCATCCATGGAGCTGCTGCTGGCAAAGGGGGAGGATGGATGGAAGCAGTAAGCCAAATAGCCAATAGGAAAACCATGCAGGACTATGGCAAAAGCAGGACACTAATAACTCATAGTCCAAACACCAAAAAAGGCCACCACCCACATGGACACTCACAAATCACAAACAAGCCGGGGGCCTCGGGAACACCAGGAGCTGACAAAAGGCCTATAAAAGCCAGGTAAAGGATGCATGCTAAAGCACACTGCTCTGCCTTTTTAATGCAACAAAATGGAAATACGAACATTCACAGGCCCCAAAAAGGTCTGCAGGGTGCATGCATTGCACACCAGCACACCAGACACATACAACAAAAGCATGTCTTTAAGACAACCAACATCAGAAAGGCCACCCCAAAAAACACACTTCCCCTACGCAATCCAATGCCATCCATGCCCTAAATGAAGTCTAAATTCTACAGACCACACAGAAAACAGTAGATTGATAAACCTGTGGCTACCTCTCTGGTCCTAGTGGATGAAAGCAGGCCTGTTGGCGGACAAGGCCAGGCAAGCTTGCAGGCCTAGGCCTCAAAATGGCCACCAGCCACATGGCCAGGCCCAACAACATCACAAAGGCCACCCCCAAAAAACACACTTCCCCCAACTCAATCCAATGCCATCCATGCCCTAAATGATGTCTAAATTCAACAGATCACACAGAAAACACTTGATTAATAAAGCTGTGGCTACCTGCTCTGATCCTAGTGGATGAAAAAGCAGGCCTGTTGGCAGACAAGGCCAGGCAAGCTTGCAGGCTTAGGCCTCAAAATGGCCACCAGCCACATGGCCAGGCTCAACAACATCACAAAGGCCACCCCAAAAAACACACTTCCCCAACTCAATCCAATGCCATCCATGCCCTAAATGATGTCTAAATTCAACAGATCACACAGAAAACAGTAGATTAACAAAGCTGTGGCTACCTGCTCTGGTCCTAGTGGATGAAAGCAGGCCTGTTGGCGGACAAGGCCAGGCAAGCTTGCAGGCCTAGGCCTCAAAATGGCCGCCAGTCCCAGCAACATCACAAAGGCCACCCCCAAAAAACACACTTCCCCAACTCAATCCAATGCCATCCATGCCCTAAATGATGTCTAAATTCAACAGATCACACAGAAAACACTTGATTAATAAAGCTGTGGCTACCTGCTCTGATCCTAGTGGATGAAAAAGCAGGCCTGTTGGCAGACAAGGCCAGGCAAGCTTGCAGGCCTAGGCCTCAAAATGGCCACCAGCCACATGGCCAGGCCCAACAACATCACAAAGGCCACCCCCAAAAAACACACTTCCCCAACTCAATCCAATGCCATCCATGCCCTAAATGATGTCTAAATTCAACAGATCACACAGAAAACAGTAGATTAATAAAGCTGTGGCTACCTGCTCTGGTCCTAGTGGATGAAAGCAGGTCTGTTGGCGGACAAGGCCAGGCAAGCTTGCAGGCCTAGGCCTCAAAATGGCCACCTGCCACATGGCCAGGCCCAACAACATCACAAAGGCCACCCCCAAAAAACACACTTCCCCAACTCAATCCAATGCCATCCATGCCCTAAATGATGTTTAAATTCAACAGATCACACAGAAAACACTTGATTAATAAAGCTGTGGCTACCTGCTCTGATCCTAATGGATGAAAAAGCAGGCCTGTTGGCAGACAAGGCCAGGCAAGCTTGCAGGCCTAGGCCTCAAAATGGCCACCAGCCACATGGCCAGGCCCAACAACATCACAAAGGCCACCCCCAAAAACACACTTCCCCAACTCAATCCAATGCCATCCATGCCCTAAATGATGTCTAAATTCAACAGATCACACAGAAAACACTTGATTAATAAAGCTGTGGCTACCTGCTCTGATCCTAGTGGATGAAAAAGCAGGCCTGTTGGCAGACAAGGCCAGGCAGGCTTGCAGGCCTAGGCCTCAAACTGGCCACCAGCCACATGGCCAGGCCCAACAACATCACAAAGGCCACCCCAAAAAACACACTTCCCCAACTCAATCCAATGCCATCCATGCCCTAAATGATGTCTAAATTCAACAGATCACACACAAAACAGTAGATTAATAAAGCTGTGGCTACCTGCTCTGGTCCTAGTGGATGAAAGCAGGCCTGTTGGCGGACAAGGCCAGGCAAGCTTGCAGGCCTAGGCCTCAAAATGGCCACCAGCCACATGGCCAGGCCCAACAACATCACAAAGGCCACCCCCAAAAAACACACTTCCCCAACTCAATCCAATGCCATCCATGCCCTAAATGATGTCTAAATTCAACAGATCACACAGAAAACACTTGATTAATAAAGCTGTGGCTACCTGCTCTGATCCTAGTGGATGAAAAAGCAGGCCTGTTGGCAGACAAGGCCAGGCAAGCTTGCAGGCCTAGGCCTCAAAATGGCCACCAGCCACATGGCCAGGCCCAACATCACAAAGGCCACCCCAAAAAACACACTTCCCCAACTCAATCCAATGCCATCCATGCCCTAAATGATGTCTAAATTCAACAGATCACACAGAAAACACTTGATTAATAAAGCTGTGGTTACCTGCTCTGATCCTAGTGGATGAAAAAGCAGGCCTGTTGGCAGACAAGGCCAGGCAAGCTTGCAGGCCTAGGCCTCAAAATGGCCACCAGCCACATGGCCAGGCCCAACAACATCACAAAGGCCAGCCCCAAAAAACACACTTTCCCAACTCAATCCAATGCCATCCATGCCCTAAATGATGTCTAAATTCAACAGATCACACAGAAAACACTTGATTAATAAAGCTGTGGCTACCTGCTCTGATCCTAGTGGATGAAAAAGCAGGCCTGTTGGCAGACAAGGCCAGGCAAGCTTGCAGGCCTAGGCCTCAAAATGGCCACCTGCCACATGGCCAGGCAAAACAACATCACAAAGGCCACCCCAAAAAACACACTTCCCCAACTCAATCCAGTGCCATCCATGCCCTAAATGATGTCTAAATTCAACAGATCACGCAGAAAACACTTGATTAATAAAGCTGTGGCTACCTGCGCTGATCCTAGTGGATGAAAAAGCAGGCCTGTTGGCAGACAAGGCCAGGCAAGCTTGCAGGCCTAGGCCTCAAAATGGCCACCAGCCACATGGCCAGGCCCAACAACATCACAAAGGCCACCCCAAAAAACACACTTCCCCAACTCAATCCAATGCCATCCATGCCCTAAATGTGCTTGAAAATGAAATACATTCAAAAAACAACAAAAGGAACAGTTGCTTCATCATGCACACACACACCCATGAGGCCATGCCCATGGCTAGCTCGGGCCTACTACTACTACCCACAAAATTGGTGGTGTGGCTCAATGGTTAGAGGCGGCAGACCCGGAAGCAGAGGTCGGCCCGGGACCAGGGTTCGATTCCCGTCGCGGCAGGGTCTTGGGCCAAGGTCAGCGGACTCGATAATTCTCGCCTCGGTGCCCACTCTAACCATTGATCCCACTCAGCAACTCTGGGCAACAGCTTGCTTAATCTCCACTTACGGCCCCATCAGCGCCGGGGATGCCTGTCTTCACCTTGGAGATGCCCAGTAGGGACCATCTCACAGGGAAAGCCAGGATGGGTTCCCCAGTGCTATCCAGCGCCGGGACACTTCCGAGTAGCTGCGCGCTTTACAAAATTAAAATAACATAACATAACATAAAATAAAATAAAAAAAAGGAATGATGATAATTAATTATCAAAAATAAATTGTAGTTACAACAACTGCAATGCCCACAATCAAACAAACACAACAACCACTTACTTGTAACTGGCACTGGGAGGAGCCTGCTGGACAGGAACAGGAAGTTGGAGATTCTGTGTCACTTCCTCCCTCTCTCCACCTTTTAAAAAAATGACATCTTGCACAAAAAAGGAAAGCCAAATGTCAATGTAAGGAGTTCTTTTCATCCCAAATCAGCATTTGCAGATGGTTTCATGCTGCTAGAGCCGATATTCCTCTCCAAATTGAAAATTTTACGTTGTTGAGTTCTCGAGCTTCACATTACTTCCGCCGGCGTGTCGAAAACGACATGATCGCGTTCTCTTCTTTGTCCCTGTCGCGTTGGATATGACGTGTTCGGGGTCTCTTTCTCCTGTTCGCGTGCGATTAGACATGCCCGCGTCCTCATCCTCTGGCTCGCGATGTAGAATGACATGTTCGAGATCTCAATCTTCTCATACTCGCGCGGTGCATGATCGCAAGAAGAAAGACGTGATCGCGCGACAAATGACGTGATCGCGCGACAAATGGCGTTAATGCGGCCGCGAACTGTCGCGAGACAGCGCAAAATGGCTACCAAAATCCAACATCTCGTGGAGAACGCGACCGGGTCGGGAAAACTTGTCGGCGAACGCGGGGTTTCAGGTAAGGCGATCGCGCGAACGCGAGAATGTATTTTTTTACAGCGCGAGCAAGAAACAAGTTATCGCTAAGCTGCGGAATGCGGAAATTTTGACATTTTCGCGCTTTCCGCGGAACGCGAAAATGCCAAAATATCGCAAGTTCCGCGAACGGAACGGAATTTTGGCCCAGGCCTACTGAATAGCAACAACAGCAGTGGACTGGCAACTCAAAAAACTCTGCGCTAGATCCAGGTCGATAATCAAGAAACCTGGGCTTTCAGTTATTCGGCGGAACTGTCAGTGGAGCCGGAAAGGCACAGAATGGTGTAAAGGACTCTGCCCATTAGTTATAGGGATCAGCATGCATCTGTCAAACCCAACCCAGCAAAAGTGATAACAAGAGTTCGGAGGGACAGACTGGAGAGGAAAACAATCAAAGAATGTTTTATTGTGTGAGTGCGGGGGAAGTCAGTGGTCTTCAGGGCTTGGGTGAATGGGATTGGATTGGCTTCTAGAGATAAGATTATGTGTGGGACACTGAAAATGCGTTTCATTTTTACCCACCTGTAGTCGGAATATGATCTGTCTAATGAGGAGTTCTGGAAGTATCTCAAACTGCAGTGTAGACTGGGGGAATACGTCCCGTGTTGTGCTTTGCTGGAAAATGCCCACCTTGTGAGCTTTTTCCCTACAGGAAATTTGAAAAAAAGAAGCCTCCCTGACCCAAAGAATCCTGAGTAACAACAGAAGACACGGTCTTGAAGGAATACAATTGGGATGGACAGAGACCTCTAGAATTGAATTGTGAATACCGGTGATACGCACTCATATACCTCAGGACCGTAGCCAAACTAGCGGATTTACGATTAGTTCAATTCAAAATACTACATAAATACTACATAGGGTTTATTACACTAGCATGCGAATGCATATGTTTGGCCACTCTGATACTGCTGACTTCCTGAGAAACTGTGGATAGGAAAGTACCATACAGTATGCCAATGCCCATAGGTTAAACACTTCGCAATAGGGTGATATAAAACAAATAGGCACCCCCTGAAACACTCTCTGTTGGGAATATGGTAAAATGGTTCAAGGTATAGGGGCATATCAACAAGGGCTTTATCTCTGCTTTTTTGGCTTTAAAAGCCAAAAAAGCAGAGATAAAACTAGCACCCTATCAACAACAGGGTGCTAACACGCAAATTTGCATGTTAGCACCCTTTTACTCTACGCTTCCCCTTGCATCTCTAATGAGATGCAAAGGGGGCGTTCCAGAGTAAAATAATAGGAGAAATGTCGCTAAGCGACATTTCTCCTATTATCAAGAATGTCGCTAACCCTGTTAGAGACAAAAAAAGCAGCGCTAACCGCGGTTAACGCTGCTTTTTTACGTCTGCTAATTTTCAGACTTAGCCATGATATCCTATGGAAGGAGGATATCACGGCTAAGTTTGCCTGTCCCTATCAACAAGCTAACGTGAGATTATCGCTGGGTTTCCAGCGATAATCTCACGTTAGCCTGTTAGCGTGTAGATTTTTATCGCTATTGAGATAAGCGTTGCTAATAGCACGCTATCTCAGCGATAAAAATTCACGCTAGCCGGCGATAATTATCCTCACGCTAAGAGCGCTGAGCGATAATTATCGCCGGTTGTTGTTGATATGCCCCATAGTAAGTTACTTGGCAATGGGGCTCTAGTTTCTCAACGAGGCAAATCCCAGACGTATTGGTGTTCGTACATCCGTCAGTGAACCTGGAGGAGAAATCTTGAATGGCGTATGGGAGAAGATATAATGAGCTTTGAAAGCAAGAGCCGTGCAGCGAAGTTTGGGAACATTGGGGAGGCTGGTGTAGCCACTATGGCTCACTTAGAAATGTGATGCACGTGCCACACATTGTATGTGGGGAGCAGAGGTTTCTGTCTCTGCACCGTCATCACTTAACCAAATGATATTACATGATGTAAACCTCAACCATAGGAGAGACATTCACCTGTGACTGTAGAATGTATTCTTGTATTTTGTTTGCTGTATGTTAAGAAAATATAAAAATACAATAAAAAGAATTAAAGAATATTCGCAGAGGCAGCATGGTCCTCAGGCCATTCCAAGTCACGATACTTCTCTCAGTATATTACAGCAACCAGGAATTACCACAAACAAGGGAAAGGGGTCAGGAGAGCACTTATGGTTTGCAAATGGCTCCCAGAGGAAATAGACCCTGCATTAACAACAGGCAATGTCTGAGTCTGGTGTTTTATAAAATGGTACTGCGTATTACGTGAGGACTGCTGCTCCAGCCTCTGGTCATTCATTGCAGCTTGGAAAAAAGAAAATTAGATTATTTAACTTCATTCTCATTGCTATGTATAAAAATGCAGTTAGATTCTAAATGTCAGAAATTGCAAAATATGTTTTCTCTAAAATTGGGCTGTGACCCAGCGTTTAATTTGTAAAAGAATGAGTGACATTGCCCAAAGCAGTTGATATTACATTTGGGTGCAGAAAATGCGTAGTTGAATCCACCTCATGCCCCTTTAATCCAGTACCAGATACAGCCAGCCCTTTTATCCATTTCTTTCAAGTTCCTTCTTTCGCCCTTTGTGATGGTTTTCCCGCCATTGTCTTCCTCCTTTTCCCCGTGTTTGTGTTTTTTAAGTGATATTATGCTCTTGTAAGCAGAATTGCACCCAAGCGTAGTTAATATACTGTTAACGGACGAAAATCCTACATATGTAGGTTGTATGATTTAGTTAGGATTATTAATTCCGAGTTCTTCTCAGCTTTCTTGTAGACAAGAGGATTCTCGTACTACAGAGCACATGCAAACATTTCCTTGCATGATGATGGGTCATGAAGTACATTTTAATGCTTTGCAGAGGACCATATTGACTGCTACCCAGGACTCATTAATTAACACTCCCTAACACCCACTAACAACCTCGATAAATCACCTAAAATGAAAGAAAGCTTTCCAACCATTGAAGAATGCTTAGATGTTAGTGGTTGATGGGTTTGCGTAATTTATGGAAGTGAATTTGTCCAATAAATAACATTGCAAACACAAGGAGATGATGGACGGAGCACTAAAACTTTTCAGACACTCACCCCAGTCACAGATCTGGGTTGAATCCATCATCGTTCTGTAGCTCACTTGCCACCTCAGTTCAGACCCAGCTATATGCAAATCAGTCTTGACCCTGTGCCTCATGGAACAGTCCAGCCCAAACTGCCAAGTCAGGTCTTCCCTGAACCGGAAACAAGCCTGGCTGACGAAGGGTGTTACCCAGAAACCAGTCCCAGGATGGTTGTCTCTGGTTCAGGGAAGACCTGGCTGGCAGTTCGGGCTCGACTGTTCCCATGAGGCACAGGGTCAGACTGATTTGTATATAGCTGGGTCTGAACTGAGGTGGCGAAGTGAGCTAGAGAATGATGATGGATTCAACCCAGATCTGTGACTGGGGGTGATTGTCTGAAAAGTTTCAGCGCTCCGTCCATCATCTCCTTGTGTTTGCTTTGTTCGCCCTAAGTTGGCAGGGTATGCCCTGATGTGGGTCCCTTGCTCAATTTGCCACTGGATTCAAGCTAGCCTGGTTGATGAAGGGTGTTACCCAGAAACCGGTCCCATGATCTTCGTTTCCAGTTCAGGGAAGACCTGGCTTTGCAGTTCGGGCTGACCTGCTCCCATGAGGCACAGGTCAAGTCTGAGTTGCATATAGCTGGGTCTGAACTTTGGTGGCGAAGTGAGCTAGAGAATGATGATGGGTTCAACACAGATCTGTGACTGGGAGTGAGTGTCTGAAAAGTTTCAGCGCTTGGTCCATCATTTCATTTAGTTTGCTCAATAAATAACATTGGCATGAATATGTACAGATTTGAAGATCACTGTAGAGGGTGTGAACATTTGGCCCAAAATAATTTTGACAGAAACGGTGCCAAATTGTGCCATAGACAGCACTTTGGACCATTGGCATTTGTATTGGTTATCAATTTTCCAGCAATTCGTATATATACCAAATAGTTTCAAATACTATATATTACTGTGTGTTGAGTCTGTAAGATTGGTTAAAACATGAGACAATACATAGAATACTTTCATCAATGTGCCAAGGTATTTTTGAAAAATAGTGCCAAATGCCAACTTCAACCTACGCGGCCACAGGAATGCCAGTCACCATATGCCAAGCAGGAGAGAGTGTCAGCTGTCAAAAGCTCACACAAATTTAAAGCCAGTCTCCAGAGGTTGAGCAGCATGTATGTTTAGCCTCAGCAAGTCCAGCAACTTATATGACAAGACTCAACATGACTAGTAATTAACGTTAATAAGTGTTGGCGAGAAACATACACCACTGCTGAAAAGGTCAACAAATGGCAACGGAAGAAGTGGGATACTCAGCAGCTGCCCTTTCTAGGCAGCAGAAAGTTGCAAGTTGGTGTTGACCTACTGATTCTGCTCTCACTTCTCAAGCTTTCTCAGCATGTGCACTTTCTTGTGCGGCATCCCAGTACCACCAGTTCTTAAACAACCAGTGGGCCACGCAGGAGTGGCCCATGCAGGTAAGAGCAGTGGGGAGGTGGGGCCGGGTTGGGGGGGATTCGACAGACTACCTTGAGTGAAAATTAAATAATTAATTTTCCCTCGTCGTCGTCTGTCGAAATCCCCCCCACCCATCCCCACCGCCCCACTGCTCTTACCTGCACGGGCCACTGCTGACACCATTACACTACTTTACCCTGCCTGCCTCCAAGTTTAGACAGTATATTGGAAACGGAAATATCATAGTACAGGATATCATGTCAAGAATATCGAGGACAAAAATATTGCGAAGGTAATTTTCTATAGGTAAGCAACATTTTAGTGTATATACCTCCACATATATGTACCTTGATGATATATATATATATATATGTTCAAGGTATGTAGATGTGCAGTTAAGAATATTAAATCTGTACTTACCTATTTGCACTTACCTTTTCGATATTTTGGTCCTTAATATTTTTGACATAATATGTTTGTTTCTGATAATCTGTCAGTGATCCCCTGCCTCGGCAACCACCATCTGCCCACCTCTTACTAGAGGTCTCAAGAGGGTGCTGCTTCTTTAGCAACATTTACTGTCCATAGGGTGAACACTTCCCTTCACCCAGGCTCATCTATCAATCGACAGACATTATGGAAATGCTAAACGGAAGTTCGGTTGTAATTTTCTTATACTCCTGGCATAGTAAACTTTGGCAAATTTCACAAATGTCAACATTTACCGATTTCACTAGAGTACTCAGGTAGAGGAAAATATGGGCCATTCCATACCAGTATTAGTTATGATCATCATCCACATCCTTGGGAGCAAGTACCCCAAGGAGGATCCCAGCCATATATTGTCCACATGTCCAGAAATATGTATAGCCTGCTCTTACATTCCCAGCAATGTAAATTGCTGGTCCATGCAAGCCCTACAACAGCTATTGACACGTTCCACAAGTGCATCAGAACGTAATGCCAGCAACCACATGCTTGGCCGATTGTGCCAGTCTCCACATGGCCACCAACAGACAGGCTATTTCCCAGTAACCCAAAATCCTACATCTCTTTTCTCCACCTCCCTCCACATGTTCTATTGCACTGGCTGCAGCAGCTTTTAAATATATTGATGAATTGAAGTTAGTATGCCATTATAGGTCTATGATGTGAAGAGGGAATGATCCAGGAGTGGCTCACCTACAGTTGTTTTTGAGGCTGAGCACTAGCAGTTCAGGAGGTAGCAAAGATAAGGAGGAGATTTGTAGACTATTCTGCTCCCCTCCCATGGGCACTTCTGGCTGTAGATGTGCACCTGAGCATTGTGTATACACACACACACACACACACACACAGACAGACACACACGGTTAAATCTGTAAGCCTTCGGGTGATCTTCCCCCCAAACATTTTGCCTGCCTCCTCCATTGTTTTCTGACCTCGTTTTGGCTGGCATTAAAACTCTGCACACTTTACCACTGTTTACCAGTGCTAAAGTACATGTAATGCCTGCTCCTTAAAACATGGTAACATTTGGCTTATCCCCAATTGGCATATTTAATTTACTCATAAGGCCCTAGTAAAATTGTACCCAGGACCTGTAAATTAATTGCTACTAGTGGGCTTGAAGCACTTACTGTGTCACTCACTTAAGTAACCCTTTAAACATGTCTCAGGCATGTGAATGCAACCTGTGTGTGCAGTTTTAAACTGCCATTTCGACCTGGCAAAATAAATCTTTTGTCAGACCCAGACCTTCCTTTTTAATACATATGAGTCATCCCTAGGGTAGGCTCTGGACAGCCCAGAGGGCAGGGTGCAGTGTATTTAAAAAGTTGGACATGTATATCTTATCTTTACATGTCCTGGTGGTGAAAAACTCTTAAACTAGTTTTCACTACTGCAAGGACTTCCTCCCTCTCAGGACAAAATTAGAGTTACCTTATTATATTTAATATGTGGAATTTCCAAATGGGAGCAGATAATCAGTTCATGTTTGGTGTCTTTGGAATTGTAACAAAATATTCTCTATTATGATATAGTCGGATTTTATATTGCAATTTTGAAAATGCCACTTTTAGAAAGTTAAAGAAAAACTAGGACCTGTATCCTAGACATAAGGTGCACTACTGTGATTTACTCAAGGAGTATACACCATTTACACTCAAGTGATGAACAAACTTAAACCTTACATATTCATAATTGGTCACGTTCAGCATAATGTATTCTCATTGTGACAAATATTTCTTTGTAGATTTCCCTGACGAAGGGCTATTGTGTAGACCCGAAATGCATTGGGAATTGTTGAACTAACGTGGGAACCGTACAAATATCATTTAACTCATGCAGAGCTAACTTTCCTGTGATGAGTTTTAGACTGCACAATAAAACATGAATGGGCTACATTCATTGTTTCAGTGATGACTTAATGATGGACTTTTGTATATTGGAATGTTACTATTGGGTTTAGATTTTGAATATATAGGTGCCGATTCCGATCCGTTAAAAAACGTACCGTCCGACTGGTATTCGTATTTTTTTACGTACGAATCGTATAAATACCGTACAAACGGCGAAGTACGATTCGTACGTGAAAAATACATACGAATGGCGTCGGGAAAATGGTCCGACAAGGAGCCGTAAATATTTACGTCCGAATAGCGTCAGGAAAAGTGTCCGATAGGGAGCCGGACATTTTTACGTGCAAATCGTAAAACAGAAGTCAGAGCGCGCAAGTACGATCCGTACCGCCCGTCCGAATACACAACCGCATGTAAAAGGCCCCGTACGGAGCGAACACTGTAGCACACATGTACACGGGTAAACTTGTGCCCGAATACGAGTCATACCGCCACCCCACCCCGCACATGTCAGCACCGTACGCCCGTATGTCAGCACCGTACCCCCCTCCGCACCGTACCCCAACACCGTAGCACAGCCCCGCACCTGTACGGGCCGCACCCCAGGACCGTACCCCAGCCCCCCACCTGCACGTGCCGCACCCCAGGCCCCTCTCCCAGCCCCGCACCGGTACACACCGTACCCCAACACCGTAGCCCAGCCCTGTACCTGTACGCACCGTACCCCAACACCGTAGCACAGCCCGCACCTGTACGCACCGTACCCCAACACCGTAGCACAGCCCGCACCTATACGCGCCGCACCCCAACACCGTAGCACAGCCCGCACCTGTACGCGCTGCACCCCAACACCGTAGCACAGCCCGCACCTGTACGCTCCACACCCCAGGCCCGTCTCCCAGCTCCGCACCTGTACGCCCCGTACCCCAACATCGTAGCCCAGCCCCGTACCTGTACGCACCGTACCCCAACACCGTAGCCCAGCCCTGTACCTGTACGCACCATACCCCAACACCCTAGCACAGCCCGCACCTGTACGCGCCGCACCCCAACACCGTAGCCCAGCCCCGTACCTGTACGCACCGTACCCAAACACTGTAGCACAGCCCGCACCTGTACCACACCCCAACACCGTAGCACAGCCCGCACCTGTATGCGCCGCACCCCAACACTGTAGCACAGTCCCGCATCTGTACGCACCATACCCCAACACCCTAGCACAGCCCGCACCTGCACACGCCACACCCCAACACTGCAGCACAGCCCCGCACCTGTACGCACCGTACCCCAACACCGTAGCCCAGCCCGTACCTGTACGCACCATACCCCAACACCGTAGCACAGGCCGCACCTGTATGTGCTGCACCCCAACACCGTAGCATAGGCCGCACCTATAAGCGCCGCACCCCAACACCGTAGCACAGCCCCGCACCTGTACGCACCGTACCCCAACACCGTAGCACAGCCCGCACCTGTACGCACCGCACTCCAACATCGTAGCACAGCCTGCACCTGTACGCGCCGCACCGCAACACCGTAGCACAGCCCCGCACCTGTACGCACCGTACCCCAACACCGTACACAGGCAACTCACCCAGCATCGCGTATGTACGGACCGTACCTATGCGAAAAAGACTCATACAGAACCAGGACACTCTAAAACAGCACAAGGAGGGTCAATTCGACTCGCACAACACCACAAAACACGTCAACATGACAAAATACATCTCTATGACTGACCTGCCACATCCAAACAGCCAAACAGAGGACAAAATCACAACCACCTCTTATAATACACCCACCACAAATTCAAACACAGCCACACCCACAAATGGACCAATAAAAAGGGCCCACACACACAACCCATGAGCCATTGCAACAGACCCACTGCTCACAGACACCACAGACAAACAACTGCACCTTACTCACACCTTAACTACACCTTCACTTACACACCTTCACACAACCTTCTTCACAAACACCCCCTCTTCACCTCCACACACACACCGTCACATTCACACCCACACACCCACAACCATCCACACCCACACCCCACACCATGCCCACTGACAAGAATCCAAAGTTCACTACGGCGGAGCTGGAGCTCCTTGTCAACAAAGTCATCAGAGTCGAGCCACAGCTGTTTGGAACATTGGTCAGACAGACCAGCATAGCCCAAAAAACCAGCCTGTGGCAGAGGATCGTCGATAAGGTGAATGCTGTTGCGCCCATCCAAAGGACCAGGCATGAATGCCAAGCCAGGTGGTACGATCTGCGCAGGGCAGTCAAGAGGAAAATGAACGAGGAATACACCCAGAGTAATATCACTGGAGGCGGACTGCCCCGCAGACCCGTACATTACCATCCCTGGGAGGAGAAGGTGATGGCCACGCTTCCGCCGGTGGGAGTACACGGAGTCGAAGGAGTCGCAGAGCCTGGTGAGTACACAAACAACTCACGTAACATGGGGGGAATGGCATCCACACCCCAACTACAACAAATGCACTCACCTACCCCCAAGCCCTCACCACAGACAACCACACCCTAAAAACCACGCTCATGCCACTAACGTCTCCATGCCCCATTCACAAATAAAGGCAATGCCATGTCCCAGGCCACACCAAGCACAAACCCAAGACTGGATGTCCGGGATGCTGGGAGGGTGGGGCTCACACAACACATTGTGCAACTCACAACCAGACACCAATACCCACAGCCCATATGGCCTAGGTACATAGCCATGCACCATGACCAATGCACAGGGACTGGCAAAGTAATGACAAGGTAGCTGACACTCTTGTGACCACTGTACACTCAAACAACAACTCCACTAGCTCACATAACCAGCACAGGAACTCACACACACTGTCATGCCAGCATGCACCATGAGGGGACAGACACATCACCTGGGAGACCCAATGACAAATCACAATACACACAACAGCAGGCCTGGTCACACACCCCCCTCACACAAGCACACCCCCCCGGGGCAGGCAACGGATTTACCCACTCTCACAATGGACATGTGACACAACAAGACCAATCCATAGCCAAATAAGCATCCCAGCAAACAATCTACTGGCAAACACTCAGGAGCACATACCAATCTGTCCCCCGCAACATACCCATCCCCAAGTGTACATTGAGAGGAATGCTAGGCACATCCAACCACCTGGAGGAACTGTGACTACTTGAATATGTATGAAACATGGATGTGGCATGAAACAGCATTAACATTGTCTCTCTCTCACACACAGGGCAACGTCATCGACCTCCCCCCAACAATGGGGGGGAACAATCACAGTCCCAGGCTCAGCGTGAAGATGATCCCACCGGCAGCGACGACTCTCACCACTCTGTGGATGACCATGACCAACCTGGCCCCTCTGGTGCCCAAGCCCCTGCAGCACCTGCGTCAGGTACATCTGTGCCAACCCCAACCCCCATTCCTGCCACATCCCAGGAGACACCCAGGAGCCCTGCTCGCGCCGAACAACACAGCCAGTCTGACCAGGAGGGACAAGGTTCTCCGGGCACCCAGGAGGAGGCAGATGACCACGCTAATGCCATCCCTCAGGGGTCCCGTAGACCCGATGTGCCCACAACGGCAGGCCTGGCTCGTGTGGGCAGGGGTGGTGGGAGTGGAGGCAGGCGGAGGTGAGAACCTGACCAGCCAGCTGAGGGAACTGGTATGGCACACATGCGCCACATCATGGACACATACCGGCGGACACCAGGGGCATCAGCCAGGTTGTGTCGAGCCTCACAGACATCAAGGGGACCCTCAACGAGATGAAGAACCTGCAGGCCGAGCAACATGCTAGTCAACAACAACACCAAGGACGGATGGAGGCAAGACTGGCTGAGCTCCTGGCGGTGCAAACGGACATGAGCCGTTCACTCCGTCGGATTGCCGACAACATGGGCAACCCTCCCTGTGACACCAGGCGCAGACCAGCACCAGCCACAGGGAGGGAGGAGGAGGAGGAGGATTCCTCCGACGGAGCATCATAGACATCGTCAAGGCCTGCATCTGAGGGTCCCCGGAGGAAGGTGGGTCGTCCGCAGAAAAGACCGTGAGAGTCAGCGGACCATCCACATCTCCCAGGTCACCTGACCTGGCACCTGGCCCTCTGGCGCAACAGCACCACCTCACCCAATGACATTCTCTGCCACATGGACTTGCTGGTCACAGTCTGACCAATGATGACCAACACTGTGGTCTGGACTCTGATGACTCCAACTGACAAGGATGCCATCTCCCCCTGTGAACTTTGGATTCTATGCACCCGGTAGAGCACCTTACTTCATCCACCAAAAGACTTACCCCACCAAAAATAAATACTTATTTTTGTCATGAGATGTTGCTGTCATTTGGCATTATTCACCAACATATGTGTGTAAATGTCAAACTATGCATGAGTGTTGAACTAACTCCACACATCCATACCCTGGGATCGGAGTCTGGTACAGGAGACACATGGGTCACAATGTATCATTCAATGCAGACATGGAGCACAATACTCACCTGTGATGACCTCAAGCTGCTGAGGGGGTGCTAGGGAAACTGTGAGGACACACCTATTTGGAAGAGTAACATTAAGGCGTAGAGGTCATGCCTCATTTGGAGGTTCCTGGGGAGGGTGTCCCAGGTATATGTTGCCAGGTGGGAGAACTATATCCTGCATGCAGGAGTACGGTGGATCAGAAGAATGGTGGCCAGGTCAAGGTTGGATGCACGGAGATGGCACTACGAGGTCTCGGATGACAGTGGTACAAGGTTGGTTTTGGGTCAGGGTTGTGGCCTGCCTCCTGAGTGTGGGTGAGGAGTCTGAAGGTCATCCTGCAGCACACAGTGATCCATTGCAGCTATCTCTGCTGGACGGTGATATGGCTGGGGAGGGGGATGTTGACGCTGAGGTGTGCAGATGCAGCCTGGATGTGGACAAGTGTCCCTGGATTTTGGATGTGGCTGCTCCGTAGAGGGCAGGGCAGTATTTGACACGGATGTTGTCGTGGACCTGGGGGATGGTCCGTCTTACCTTGGAGTGGATCTATCTTGGGATCATGTGCATAATGCTGAGGGTGTTGCAGTGTGAGGTACAGATGCTGGTGATTACCATGGTAAATTAGAGCAAGCAATCCATGATGCACAACATCTTGTGTGCGTGGACACTGGGTGCCTGTGCGGGGCTTCTGTGGGTGGGACACAAGCAGTTGAGCCATCTGTAAGGGGACAATCCACAGATGTTGACCTCAGTCCTGTACAAGTCCAGCCTCAGGTGGCTGCGGTTCTGCCAGTCATCTATGGATCCCATGCAATCTTGAATATTGGAACTGGAAATGTCTGCGTCCTTGGTGAGGGTGAGGAGCGCCTGGCTGTCAATGGCATACGAGTTGATGATGAGGGCGTGTGCGCATGTGATGGTGGATAGGGGGGTCCTGGACACATTGTAGATTGACACGCTGAAAGATGATACCTGTGCCATGTGCCTCACGACAAAAGCATACTACATGCAGAAGCCTTGAGTCCCACTCCCATGGCCTTGCAGGGGTACAGATCCGGTGGGGAGTAGGAGGGACATGACCTGGTGGGTGTGACAGGTCCTGGAAGGTGTGGCAGCGCTGTGTAGGCAGTCGGAGTTGCACACTCATCATGCAAAGGTGTGTGTGCGCTCAGTGCATGCCTGAGAGCAGGCCGGAGATGTGTGGATGGACCTTGCTTGGAGGGTGGCTGCAACATCACACTGTAGTGTGATGTTGGTCATGCAAGGACCTGAGGGTCGTGCAATGTGCACGTTGCATGTGCAGACGGTCCAGCGTTTGGTACCGCATGGCCGCAACTGTGGCACAGACAAGCCGAAGACAGCCAAATGAATGTGTTGAGGGAGGAAGTGAGGAGCACCTTTGATGTGTGTGTGTTGCCAAATCTGGAAACTACGTGTGCCCTTGCTGCAGTGGCTGCAACAGCAGGCGGCATGTCCTGGGAATAATGCCACAATATCCACACAAAGACTAGGATGTCAGAAAGGACTACTGCAACAGGTGTATGTCAAGGAAGGAGTTACCGGTTTGCAATGGCACACACAGAGACAAAGGATGCACAATCACCAAAGATGACTGACACCGGATCATGAAACTGAAGGCCGAGCTGCGCACAGGAAACACACCCCAGAAGGTGTTGACAGCCCGTGGGGGGGACTAACATGCCAAAACACACACACAGCCATGGACATCATGCACAATAGAGAATCAAACACATGAAGAACAGAATGCAGGTTGCTAATCTACACATAGACTCATATGCACAATCCTTGATAACCATGCCAGAGATGCCGCATGCTCAGTGGCAAGAGACCTGCATTGACAGAGCTGAGGCACCTTGGAGGCTGAGGAACAACTTTATTACTCAGGCTCACACCTATGCAAAAGCATCAACATTAACAGACTCACAGGTCTATTGGATTAACATGTGGGACCTACACCGGACACCCCCTTTGCACCACAGATGCTGTAAATCCATTGTACTGGCACACAAGTGAAGGAGTTGAGCCAAACATCCCCTGCTGCACACGGAGAGGCTGCAATTCCCCATTGAGCATCATATGGGGATGTCCCGCAATATGTCCACCCGTAGCCTCCCGTATGTTTCAGAGGGAAGTTGTACACACATTGATGCCTTCATCACAAACCACAATCCCATAACAGATGACTGTCACGAAGTGTGACTATCAATTCATGTGAGTCATGCCACATGTCATGTGCCCCATGGTGAGTCGACATGTATGCATAGTGACATACCCTGCACAGGAGCAGTGCCCACACATTACAAACAACTACCACACCCAAAAAGCCTTGCTGCAATCCTTACCCAAAGGAGAATTTTCACCATGTCCGTGCATGTAACGCTGATTCAGCACACGTTGCATTACTCATGAGGAATAGCAGGAGCACATAGATGCCACGAGCAGACAGCATGCGCAACTACCTGGGGATGAGAGACACACAAGAAGTCAGCAAAAACATAGTCATCCGCATGCATGGTCATGTACTCTACATGAATAAGGTTGACACCATGCCAGTTGTCAATTGAGTATGTCAGCTAAAATGTGTGGAATGACATCAGCACTCGAGTGACACATCAGCACACACCTCAAAGTCACTTAGCATACAGTCAGCTGGACACACACATTGCAACACATGCCACACAAGGCTCAAAGCGTGCACACTCAGACCCAGGGACTCACCATTATGAGAAGAAGTTGCGTATGAGCTGACTCCGGATGTCCTCCGCCTCCTCCTCCTCCTCCTCCTCACTTGCCTCGTGACCAAGGCCGTCATCCTCCACGGGTGGATGTTCCTGCTCATCGGGATCCAGGATGAGTGGCACAGCTTTCTCCACTGCCATGTTGTGCAGCATGCAGCACACAAGGAAGATTTTGCAGACCTTCACCGGTGCATATGGGAGGGACCTGCCTGTCTTGTGGAGGCACCAGAATCGGCTCTTCAGGAGGCCAAAAGTCCTCTCAATCACTCACCTGGTCTGCCCATGGGCGTTGTTGTAACGGTGATCTGCAGCTGTTCTCGGGTTGAGGAGAGGCGTCACCAGCCATGGCATGTTGGGATAGCCAGAGTCCCCTACATGGAAACATCATGTAAAGAAGTGGGTCAGGAGATGCTGTCACATACTAAGATACCGCTGAATACTGGACAAACAGAGTCTACTCACCAACAAGAAATGCTCGTTCGTTGTGCAGCTGCAGCATCATTTCTGGCACCCTGCTATGCCTCATGATGTAGGCATCGTGTGCTGACCCTGGAAAACGTGCACAGACATGGGAAATCAGCATGTTAGCAAGACACACCACAAGGGCATTAATGGAGTGGTAATGTTTACGGTTACGAAAGGCTACCTCCTGTGCCTGTGGTGGTACCAAAGCCACATGTGTCCCATCAATGGACCCAATTACATGGGGCATCCCTCCCAGGGCATAGAACTCACCCTTGATACCTGTCAACTGCTCACAAGTTGGAAAATGGATGAATTCATCCAGGTGCTCCAACATGGCTTCTAAAACATCATGCAGGACACGGCTGAACATGGTCTGAGACATGCCACCCACATCAGCTATGGTCAATTGAAACGTACCGGCGGCAAAGAAATGTAGGGCTGACATCACCTTCATCTTGGGGGTCAGCGCAGTCGGATAACTGTGTCGCGGTTGGAGGTGTGGTGCCAGCCTGTTTGTCAGGTCCACAATTAACCGCTGGGGGAATCGGTAGCGGCGTATGCAGTCACGTTCCCTCATGGCAGCCAAGTCTGGCATTGGTCAGGGGAGAGGCGGTGCCCTGCAGAAAATTGGAAGGAATAACGAAGATTGAGTACATTACTACACCAATGTCAATGAACTGAGCACATGTTCAACAGCTAATACACATATGCCACATACAGAGTCTGGTCTGTGCAATACATCCTGCACACGTATGCCAGCCAGGTGATACTCCTACCAAGAGCCAGCTACAAACATGGATTGTCAAGGTCTACATGACATGCCATGAAAGTAGCTGTGGGCCAGTGTGAGTAAACAGCCAGACACATTACAGGAGTGACATACATCCACATATGTGCATTTGAAGGATGTCATCTCATACAGACAGCAGCCGGCAAGCTAGACGCACAGGTCACATGTCATGGAAAAAGGACAGACCACACTCCTTGCCATGAAGAGGTACATGTCAAATATGATCACACAGACATTGAGACTACGCAGATATGTCCTAAGCTCGCAAGTCCCTGTCAGATGCATGCAGACACACGTCACATGTTATTCCACATGTGTCCTGGTGTGCGTAATAGTGTAAGTTAACACACAAAAAGACTCCACTAGATCTGTGGAGGGGGAACGAGAGGCATGGGGTGCTAGGAGCTGGCAGCCTCCACTATAACTGTTTACCACAAAGAGCCGCTCCTAGTGTGATAACCCAAACGAGTTACAGGAACGTCGTAAGTGTGTGCGGCGGATGCCAGTCTTGTAATCTCACAAAGAACACCAAGAAAGTGGACATTGGGACAAACAAACCATGGCAGCTAAAATCGTTCAGCAACTGCAACACGGAAAATGTGATATATTTACTAACATGCCCTTGCCAACTCCAATACGTAGGGATGACCACAAGGAAAATAAAAATTTGCATCAATGAGCACCGTAGCACAATCAGGTGCAAAAAAACTAACACAAAGCTAACACGACATATTTCCGAAAAAAACCATAGAGACTCAGACCTGCGTTGGGCTATCCTTGAGGTCATGAAGAAAAGGAAATTTGACCTCACCAAAGCCCTCCATGTGAGAGAGCAACGTTGGGTGTACCGCCTACGCTCTCACGAAAAAGGTCTTAATGATGACATTCCATGGCTGCAGCTAACAGAATAAAGAAAGGGGATATGATTTGGATATAAGCCCTTCAGATAGTATAACTACAAAGCCATACACCTTTATTCATTGACCTAACCCCCCCTTGACATACAACACAACGGCTTAGTTGGACACATATGAACATATCCCGACACCTTAGCCGCTTATTTTCACAACATTTCTCCCCACAGATGTAAAAAGCGGTTTGCACAGGGCCAACCACATGTATCACTGTATATCTGGAGAAGTGTTCACTACAATACTCACAGATGCTCTGCACCGTGTCAATACACGAGGGGGTAGTAGGACAGATGTTTGTTTTGGGAACGAAGTATGTGAATTAACTATCCATATTTTGAGTCAAACTCTCATCTGCTCGGCGACTCGTTCAAACTTTGCAAAAGCCGAGACGTGCCATCGCATGATATTTGAAACTGGGACACAACTGTGCGGGCGTAATTTTACTACACTCGGCCCAATATCGTGCCAGTTTATCACGATGCAATTTCGACCTACATCGCCACCTTCAGCACAACTTGGCTCATGTAGTTTTACATAGCGTCTCCATGCCAACCATAGACGCTTGGGCACATTACGATAGCTCCTCATCATTGCGCTTACGTACACATGCAGTATTCCACCCATTAGTGCACCGGCCTATCAAAATCTCAGTTTGGCCAGCCTCACCACCAATGAGAATTCCCGTTATACGGAACTCTTCAGACAGGCATGGGCGCGCCCTATGACCGGCTCCCTTTCACGATCCTCCAATTACAGCAGGACGGTTGTCACACACCCCCAGGCTCACCACAAATGGGGCTTCCCTTTCCATTCACGCCATGAACCGACATCTTGAACACAGGCTCGGCGCTCTTTCGACACCGGGAACCCCGCACCTGAATTCTGTTTTGCGCTCAATTAACACAATCAAACCTCATATTTAAGACGGCGCTCGCTTCCTCCGTTCCTCACAATCGGGAGGATCGAGCGGACGCCTAGGACACAGGAGCACTCTACCTCGTGTCACAGTAAGAGTATGGGTGTTGCGAATGACTAATTAGCGTGCGTGTGTATAACTGTGTATTTCCACCCACACGATCAAACCAACTTTACCTACTATGTTTTCTATGACCTCTATTGGGATTCGCTCAGTAAGAGTTCTTGTGTATAGACTCAACTCTCTGTCTGTGCAGCAATTTCTCTGATGTTTTGATGGAGACCTAGGTTCTATGTTTTTCTCCAACAGAAGTGACAAACGGTGGATCACCCCCGTCCCCCTTCCCCCTTGGGACAAGTTGTCTATCCGATTAGGGTAAGATTGGCAGCAGTATTATCTGCTTCCAGCTTCAAAAGCTTCACAAATGTGTACACAAATAGAGTGTCACAAAGTCACATACACTTTATTCACTCCTAGAGTTCAATGCATGCATTGTATTTCTTTTTTCTTTACAGGTACGTTCGATCCAACGAGTTCCAATTAATCTTTGTTTCTTATATTTCTCTCATAGGCTTCACCTTTGGAAGCATCCTAGAAAGTGACGTGTGGCCTTTGCTATACTCACACAGTGGTAGCGTCTTACCAACACCTGGTAAGAACGGAGCCCCCATTCATAATTAGGTCCTGATGAATGCCATGGACCCAATAGGGCCACTCCGGCAGAAACATGTTGACCACTCACAAGACGGTTAGGGGACACTAATTACCCCATTAACCGTCACATATAATTTTTAATATCATATAGTTGTCAATCACATTAAAATCACTTCTGACCACTATAATGATTTTTAACCTCACTCACAGTCTCACGGGACCCTCCTCAGTCATTTAGAAAGTGCATCCTTGTCGTCAAGTGTATGCCCGCCCTCTATCAAACGAAGGTTTTAGAGGGCGAGGACTGGTCAATGATGAAGCATGACACCAGGTGGTGTGTGAGACCAGTGCGTAATAGTGTAACATGGGCATCTACACACAGACACATGTTGGATGCAGCTACAGCAGATGCTGTTGACGGAACACCAACAGCAAGATCATGGGAACACATGACACACACATGACATAGTCACATCGTGGCACGCTGGTAGTGAGATGTCAGGTGTCATCATCCGTGTACCTGGCATCAGGGGACAGTTGCGGGTGTTGGGGACTGTGCCATGCCAGTGATGCAGTTCTTGACAAGTTAGAACTACATGCACACATGTAAAAGGTGTGAAGGGGAAGTGCGCCACATGGTGCCCCATCACACGTGACATGTGTACACAGGTCAGCACACAAATCTTGGGTTAAAACATGAGGAGACATGTGCCAGCTCACTGCCTGACACACCTAGGCCCTACACATTCCTTTCCTGTGCGCCTCCTATCACCAGTGTAAGCTGTGAAACGCACCGTACACACGCTCTGAGGGTGTGTGTACGGTCGTATCACTATATGGGGTTTGGGTGGGAGTACGCGTGTGTGCACGGACCGTACACACGTACGTGTACACACTGGTCCTATCCCCATCGTAGTGTTGGCGTAGGCGTACGCCATTGAGATACGGTCCGTACCCGCATATGTATGGCCCGTATCTCTATGGCGTACGCCTACGCCAACACTACCATAGTGCTACGGGCCCTACACACGCGAGTACGGCCCGTAGAACTATGGTAGTGTAGGCGTAGGCGTACGCCATAGTGCTACGGGCTGTACATACGGGTGTACAGCCTATATCTCTATGGCGTATGCCTACGCCAACACTACCATAGTGCTACGGGCCGTACCCGCGTGTGTAGGGCCCGTAGCACTATGGTAGTGTTGGTGTAGGCGTACGCCATAGAGATACGGGCCGTACACGCGTATATATGGCCCGTAGCACTAAGGCGTACGCCTACGCCTACACTACCATAGTGCTACGGGCCCTACACACGCGGGTACGGCCCGTAGCACTATGGTAGTGTTGGCATAGGCGTACGCCATAGTGCTACGGGCCGTACATACGCGCGTACGGCCCGTATCTCTATGGCGTACGCCTATGCCAACACTACCATAGTGCTACGGGCCGTACCCGCGTGTGTAGGGCCCGTAGCACTATGGTAGTGTAGGCGTAGGCGTACGCCATAGTGCTACGGGCCATACATACGCGTGTACGGCCTGTATCTCTATGGTGTACGCCTTTATCAACACTACCATAGTGCTATGGGCCGTACCCGCGTGTGTAGGGCACGTAGCACTATGGTAGTGTTGGCGTAGGCGTACGCCATAGAGATACGGGCCGTACACGCGTATGTATGGCCCGTAGCACTAAGGCGTACGCCTACGCCTACACTACCATAGTGCTACGGGCCCTACACACGCGGGTACGGCCCGTAGCACTATGGTAGTGTTGGCGTAGGCGTACGCCATAGAGATACGGGCCGTACACGTGTATATGTACGGCCCGTAGCACTATGGCGTACGCCTACGGCAACACTACCATAGAGATACGGGCCCTACACACGCGTGTACGGACCGTATCACTGGAGTAGTGGTGCCCTAGGGGTACGTGTGAAACGCACCGCACCTGTGTGTGGATAGTGCAATTACATAGGGGACACATGAGGGACAAGTATAAGGGCCTAAATGCATGCTGGTTGTCATGGAGACCGAGTTTCCAGTTCAAAATTTTGCATCAGGTGGCTAGCAAAAGTCGGTTGGAGACAATATACTATGTTGCAAAGTGGTTGTTGACTTGACATCATGCTCACATTTTGAACCATGCAAAGGCCCTCACTGGGGTAGGTTTAAAGGGATTGGAGGAAACGTAGGATGCAAATAAGATTGACCAATCACTCTGTACTCCTGTAAATGAAACAGCCCAGCAAAGGAGATAAAAGGCAGCCAGGACCCATGAGAGAGCACTTGCCTGCACAACCTTTCATTCCACACCACTGCTGCTGCTCGTGATTCCTCTGGCACCATGTCCAGGTCTGTGGAGAGGGCCCAGCCATTCACCCAGGAGGGGAATGAGGTGTTGCTGGATGTCATCCTCCCACAGTACCCCAGACTGTATGGGAGACCAGGGGAGCAGGTAAGTGCTGACTCCACTAGCTGTGACTGTGCCCCTTTTTTGTGTCTGTCACTGCTGGCATTGTGTCCAGGTGTGACAGACATGCAATGTTGTTCATGGTGGGTCCCAGGGGGGGGAATGCCTTATATCTCCCATGCAGAGCCTGATGTGGTTCATATCTGCACTCCTCACTTGCATTGTGCTTACTCTGACAATCACTGCATAGTGCATGCCACATTCAGCCTGGCTAATCCTCTTGGGAATGTTGTTTCTAAAGTCCTGATGTGATTCTGTGGTCCCCCCAGTGTGACAGGTGACTGTACCCACAGATGTGTGTGAGTTGAGTGTACCTGTGGTGATAGTGTCCAAATGATGTGTACGGCCCCTGGATATTGGTGTGTGTGTAAGTCCCCTGTCATGTGGGTGAGTGTCTATGTGGAGTGTTGCACCCCAGCTGCATGGAGGATGCATATGCCCTACCAATCTGATGTGAGCAGGGAGCCGTGCTGTGTGTCTGACGTGCTGAGCCAGCCCCACACCTGTGACTCCCCCCAGTCAAGATGGCACATGTGCAGAGTGATGTTTGTACCTGCAGTTGCCAATGGCAGGTGATTGTCCTGTGCCTGTGTGTGTCTGTGTACTCCGCTGAGGTTGCGTCAGTGGCCTGGGGTATGTGACTGCTTTGAGGTGCTGTCCATAATCCTGGTGTTGCTTGTGATGCACAGTGTGAGCCATGATCATGGATTCTGTCGCACCACTCATGCCACCAGTGTACTTTAAAAGCCACGTAGTGCATTTGGCCTTCCCCAGAGGATAATGTCCCTATGACAAAGGTGCAATGAGTTGGCTGCATACTTTGCCCTGTTCAAACAAGCCTAATTGTTCTAATGTGTGTCTCTGTGAAATGGAGCAGGTGTATTGATGTTGTCTCACTTTGTCATCCTCACAGGTAGCCGCCTACGCCAAGGGGGAGATATGGAAGCGGGCCGTCAGGGCCGTGAGGTCGGTGGAGGGTCGCAATCGGCGCCTGGCCCAGGTGAGGAAACGCTGGCAGGACATCCGGTGCTGGACCAGGAGGATCGCCCGGGTCCTGCTGGGGGACTCACCTCCACACAAACACGGCGGGCGCCAGCGTCTGACCCACCAAATGAAGTGTGTCCTGGCGGTGGTCTTCCCAGACTTGGAAAGGCGGTTACAGGAGAAGCAGCAGCAGGAAGGGGGTAGGTACATGTGTGTTTGTTGTGTGTCACCAGCTTTTGGAAGTGCTCAGTCGCCTGGATACACTGCCAGGGTTTATATGTGCAGTGCATATCCTGTTCCCCAAAGTCAACCGGTCCTGTTCTTCCTCCCTTCCCCTCCTTGACATCTGTTCCCTGGTCTGTGTGTAGTCACTCTTGCACAAGGTAATCTAGGCTGGCAGTTAATCCTAGTGCCCAATGCTTGCAGCATCATGTGTGGGGGTGGTCTGTGACATGTGTTGGGACCTTGCCTGTGCCCTGTCCAGTTCAGTCATTTGGGGGTCCATGGTTGTTGGCACTGATGCAGAGTCTCAACATAGGGGTGTGAGGCTTAAAATGAACTTCCTTGCAGCATGCATGACCGATGTTGTTGCCTCAGACATGATGTGCATGAGGGGGAGATATGCATAGTGCGGGGACGGTTGCTCCTGTTGCAGTCAGATCTATCCAGGACCATGGAGCAGTGTGGCCACTACAGTCCCCTGAGACACCTTCTCCTAGGAATCATGTGTGTCATCCAACACTGTGGACATTCTCAGTGTCTTCAGCATAGGTTGGCCTATGTGGCATTGTACCCTGGCCTCAGTTGTATTTACGTAAAGTGTGCTATATGTGTCCACTGACCCAATGTGGCTTGTGCATCCTCACACTGCCTGTGTGTCTGTGTACAACTATCTGATGATGGTTGTTTGTCAATAATATGTGTGGTCAGCCCCACGAGGGGTAGTTAGAGTGCTATTCGGAGTTTTTGGAGCCCATTTTTGTGGTCCCTGATTAAGAGGTGTAAGTCCTTCCTCTGTCTCAATCACATTGTCTCAGGTAGGGGGGGGTGTTTGTGCGGGCAAGGCCTACATGTCCAAAGCTTATGTCTCCTTGCCAGGTCTGGCCTGTGTGTGATGATAGTCTGAACAGACACTCAACAAGTATAGACCCAGTCATGTTGTGCAGGGTTTAATGTTTGTGCTTTGCAGCATGTGTCAAAAGTTAAAAGACATGGTTCCTGCTCATCCATATTTGGCAACGGTGTGTGGTCCAGATGCTGTGCTCGACTGTCCACAGACACTAGCTTCTCTGTATAATTCGATGTCAAGTTCTTTGCTGTTGTGTCATGCTCTCCATAGTTTCAAAGTGGCATGGTGGGTCAACCAACTGTGTAGTGCAGGGCCTACATATGTGCGTAGTATTGTAGATGTTACTCATGATGCTCTTCATGCTATGCACTGTGACCTATGTAGTTTGGACTCATGTGTCATATGTATACAGGTGTCTGATTATTTCCTGTCTCTTCACCTTGCCCACAGCATCGTCGGGGGACACCGAGGGAGACACCGGCACGGACGTGGAGGAGGGATCCAGCACCGGTGCCACCAGTGCTGGGGAGTCTGGCGCAGCAAGTGGCACGGAGGGCGAGGGGAGTCAGGCGGAGGACGTGTCCAGTCCCACCACCGACTATGACACTGACGGGTCCAAGGCTGAGCTCCCAGAGGGGGCGGAGGCTGCTCCCACAGCTGTATATCTCTCGCCGCCCCCTCCATTCCCATCACCGCCCTCCCACTTGCTCGGGTCCTTCTGTCCGTGCTAGGCGACAACATATCTCCTTTGTGCCAGGCACTGCACCCCCTGCTCCTGTCTCCCCTGCTGCCGTCAATGCCGAGTCTGTGGACATCCAGCGGCAGTTGCAGGTTGGTCAGACATCGCTGCTTAATGTCCTCCATGGCCAAACCAGACTGCTGACACAGATGGTGTCGTACATGGAGGGCATGTCAGCAGCGATGTCTGACCAACGGATGTTGCTGAGGTCCATGGACTCGTCACTGACGGCAGCAGTGGGTCTCCTGCAGCGCTCCGTCCCCCCTACCCCTGCACCATCCACACTTCCCACTCCCATGCCTGTCCCAAGCACACCCAGACATCCCCATGCACGCACCCCACCAGACACAGGCAGCACACCAACGGGGAAGGCCAAGCGCACACCTCCTGTCACGCACACACAGGGGGAAGTAGGCACACCCACTGGGTCGGGGGGCAAACGGCAGCCACGCAGCCACAGTGGGAGTCCGCAGTCCTCACGACCCACTTCCTCCAACACCACTCCCCTTAGCTCCCCTGCCCAACAGTCGGACAAAGAGTCCTTCATGGCCAGTCAGTCCCTCAGCCCCAGTGTGACACCACCCCGCAAGCGGTCGAGGAAGTTCCCAGGCAGGGGAGTTGAGTCCCCCCCCTGTCCACACCCTCCCCCAGTAGCGCTGCAACCCATCCCTCCGACCCCCCCCCCTCCTTGGGGCCTGTGGTTCCTTCGGGTGCAGTGGAGACGCTGGGAGACCTTGCAACCGTGTGCAGTGCCATCCTAACCACCACCTTTGGCGCTGCCCCACCCCCTGTGGTGGAGTCGTCCGTTCCTGCACCCACAACACCTACCCTTGCCCCTCCTGTCCCTGCGGTGCCTGGTCTTTTCCCCCCACATAATGCCCCCCCTGTGGATGAAAAGGAACTGTGAACTGTGCAGGCAAGCTAGGGGAGACGCGTCCCAATGTGTCCCCCCCAGGAATTCGCACATGGACTGGCCTATGGGCTTTGTATATAGTGTACATTTATATTCAAATCTTTTTTTATGCTGAATAAAGCATTTTGTTTTTCATTTGCACACAAATGCTTTTCTGGTATTGCTGTTGGTGCTGCTGCTCCCTGAGTTGGGGTGGTGATAATGTGTTAGGTGTCTGGGAAATGTAGTAGTGTGCTGCTCATGGGGAAGACCCTGGTATCTGCGTGCCATCACAAGGTCTCTGCAAATAATCTTTGGTCATGTAAGCTCTTACTGTATGGTGACATTGTCCCAAGGAGTGTTCCTTCCTCTGTGGCACCTGACTTCTTCCCTGCAGGGTGTTTCCCAATTGTTGTGCTGACCTGTGTCTACATTTCCTTGCTGTGTGAGGGATCCCTTCAACTTTGCCCATGCCTGCTGAGCAATGTATCCGCCTGCATCGTCTGTGCCATCCTTGTTAGTGACTGTACTTGTGTATGAGTATGTTGCCATGGCGTCATGTGGACATGGTCCCTTTTCCGCACTATGCATGTGTGTACTCCCAGCCTAGCACACATGTGTAACTTGTTCTGCAGGGTATTTGGGCACCTGAGTGACAATTGTGGGCATTGTATCTGTGGGTACTCCACCCTTTTCCTTCCATGGGAGCCAGCAACTTGTTGGCTGCCCCCAGCACCTGTACATTCCTATCAGTCCTGGAATGTGGGTGACAGTGTGTGTTCCCTTAGGCTCTCTTAGTTTAGTGGGGTTTAACATGAGGATACAGTCTTGTTGCATGATCTCAGTGTGTGTATTGTGCTGCCACCGCCAGGGGTGGGTATGCATGTGTAATTTGTCATCACACCCACATGTGGTGTGTCATGCAGTGGGGGAAGGATATCCATCCTCATGAGAGTGGGACACTGCTGTCAGTGATGTGTTGTCATGGCACTATCAACATAGTCGCACATTGTGGATGCCTTCATGCACCCATGGAGTTTTGCTATTGGGAGGATGATGTACACACCCCCATGTCTCTGTCCACTGCTGGGAGTCCTCTGCACCCACCCCTCATATGTCTGGGCACTGCTGGGAGTGATATGCACCCACCCCTCATATGTCTGGGCACTGCTGGGAGTCCTCTGCACCCACCCCTCAAGTGTCTGGGCACTGCTGGGAGTGATAGGCACCCACCCCTCATATGTCTGGGCACTGCTGGGAGTCCTCTGCACCCACCCCTCCTATGTCTGGGCACTGCTGGGAGGGATAGGCACCCACCCCTCATATGTCTGGGCACTGCTGGGATTCCTCTGCACCCACCCCTCATATGTCTGGGCACTGCTGGGAGTGATATGCACCCACCCCTCATATGTCTGGGCACTGCTGGGAGTCCTCTGCACCCACCCCTCATATGTCTGGGCACTGCTGGGAGTGATATGCACCCACCCCTCATATGTCTGGGCACTGCTGGGAGTCCTCGGCACCCACCCCTCATATGTCTTGGCACCGCTGGGAGTCCTCTGTACCCACCCCTCATATGTCTGGGCACTGCTGGGAGTGATAGGCACCCACCCCTCATATGTCTGGGCACTGCTGGGAGTGATAGGCACCCACCCCTCATATGTCTGGGCACTGATGGGAGTGATAGGCACCCACCCCTCATATGTCTGGGCACTGCTGGGGGTCCTCTGCACCCACCCCTCATATGTCTGGGCACTGCTGGGAGTGATATGCACCCACCCCTCATATGTCTGGGCACTGCTGGGATTCCTCTGCACCCACCCCTCATATGTCTGGGCACTGCTGGGAGTGATATGCACCCACCCCTCATATGTCTGGGCACTGCTGGGAGTCCTCGGCACCCACCCCTCATATGTCTTGGCACTGCTGGGAGTCCTCTGTACCCACCCCTCATATGTCTGGGCACTGCTGGGAGTGATAGGCACCCACCCCTCATATGTCTGGGCACTGCTGGGAGTGATAGGCACCCACCCCTCATATGTCTGGGCACTGCTGGGATTCCTCTGCACCCACCCCTCATATGTCTGGGCACTGCTGGGAGTGATAGGCACCCACCCCTCATATGTCTGGGCACTGCTGGGAGTCCTCTGCACCCACCCCTCATATGTCTGGGCACTGCTGGGATTCGTCTGTACCCACCCCTCATATGTCTGGGCACTACTGGGAGTGATATGCACCCACCCCTCATATGTCTGGGCACTTCTGGGAGTCCTCTGCACCCACCCCTCATATGTCTGGGCACTGCTGGGAGTGATAGGCACCCACCCCTCATATGTCTGGGCACTGCTGGGAGTCCTCTGCACCCACCCCTCATATGTCTGGGCACTGCTGGGAGTGATAGACATCCACCCCTCATATGTCTAGGCACTGCTGGGAGTGATAGGCACCCACCCCTCATATGTCTGGGCACTGCTGGGATTCCTCTGCACCCACCCCTCATATGTCTGGGCACTGCTGGGAGTGATAGGCACCCACCCCCCATATGTCTGGACACTGCTGGGATTCCTCTGCACCCACCCCTCATATGTCTGGGCACTGCTGTGAGTGATAGGCACCCACCCCTCATATGTCTGGGCACTGCTGGGAGTCCTTTGCACCCACCCCTCATATGTCTGGGCACTGCTGGGAGTGATAGGCACCCACCCCTCATATGTCTGGGCACTGCTGGGAGTCCTCTGCACCCACCCCTCATATGTCTGGGCACTGCTGGGGGTCCTCTGCACCCACCCCTCATATGTCTGGGCACTGCTGGGAGTGATATGCACCCACCCCTCATATGTCTGGGCACTGCTGGGAGTGATAGGCACCCATCCCTCATATGTCTGGGCACTGCTGGGAGTCCTCTGCACCCACCCCTCATATGTCTGGGCACTGCTGGGAGTGATAGGCACCCACCCCTCATATGTCTGGGCACTGCTGGGATTCCTCTGCACCCACCCCTCATATGTCTGGGCACTGCTGGGAGTGATAGGCACCCACCCCTCATATGTCTGGGCACTGCTGGGAGTCCTCTGCACCCACCCCTCATATGTCTGGGCACTGCTGGGAGTCCTCTGCACACACCCCTCATATGTCTGGGCACCGCTGGGGGTCCTCTGCACCCACCCCTCATATGTCTGGGCACTGCTGGGAGTGATATGCACCCACCCCTCATATGTCTGGGCACTGCTGGGAGTGATAGGCACCCACCCCTCATATGTCTGGGCACTGCTGGGAGTCCTCTGCACCCACCCCTCATATGTCTGGGCACTGCTGGGAGTGATAGGCACCCACCCCTCATATGTCTGGGCACTGCTGGGAGTGATAGGCACCCACCCCTATGTCTCTGTCCACTGATGTGGATCGTAGCACAACACCCACCCACCCGCCCACACGCTCTTCAGGCCTGGGTACGGGCCGTACCCCAAATGTTGGGGTGCCGTAGGGGTACGGCCCGTACCCAGGCCTGAAGAGCGTGGGCACGGGCCATACCACCATTGTTGGGGTGACGTAGGGGTACGGCCCATACCCAGGCCTTTAGAGCGTGGGGACGGGCGGTACCACCATTGTAGTGGTGATGGAGGGGTACGCGTGGTACGGACCATACCCACACTCTGAGGGCGTGGATACGGTCCGTACCACCATTGTAGTGGTGATGGAGGGGTATGCGTGGTACGGCCCGTCCCCACGCTCTTCAGGCCTGGGTACGGGCCGAACCCCTATGTCACCCCAACATTGGTGGTACGGCCCGTACCCACGCCCTCAGAGCGTGGGTACGGTCCGTACCACGCGTACCCCTCCATCACCACTACAATGGTGGTACGGCCCGTACCCACGCCCTCAGAGCGTGGGTACGGTCTGTACCACACGTACCCCTCCATCACCACTACAATGGTGGTACGGACCGTACCCACACCCTCAGAGCATGGGTACGGGCCGTACCACGCATACCACTACATCACCACTACAATGGTGGTACGGCCCGTACCCAGGCCTGAAGAGCGTGGGTACGGGCCGTACCACGCGTACCCCGACATCACCACTACAATGGTGGTACGGCCTGTACCCAGGCCTGAAGAGCGTGGGGACGGGCCGTACCACCATTGTTGGGGTGACGTAGAGGTACGGCCCGTACCCAGGCCTGAAGAGCGTGGGTACGGGACGTACCACGCCTACCCCTATGTCACCCCAACAATGGTGGTACGGCCCGTACCCACGCTCTTCAGGCCTGGGTACGGGCCGTAGCCCCAATGTTGGGGTGCCGTAGGGTTACGACCCATACCCACGCTCTTAAGGCGTGGGTACGGTGCGTACCACAATTGTTGTGGCGACGGGACGCGTCCACTTCCGTTGTGGCGGGACGCAGGCCTTGGTGGACACGCCCCCCCCCCGAAGTGACCAGACCCTGGAGGAACGGTATGTACAGGGCATGTATACATTTTGACTTGGGTGGGGGTTATGTTTCCTGCCCCTGCCCCCCACCTTTGCCCCTGGGTGTTGTTCTGACCTTCTGCGGCGTCTGCGTCGGTTCCTGTGCACCAGGTCGTAGGCTATGAGGGCCGGGATGACACGTAGGATGGGGTCCATGGCTGTCCGTCGCGTACAGGTGCTCCTTCCTCGCGTCCTCTTCAATTTCCCAGCAGTTTTTGGCTCCCGTAAAAAAGGCTACGTGCGGAGTGACGTAGGCACGAATCGTACTTGCTGGTTCGTAAAACGCTGCCTGGCTCCGTCCGGACGTCACGTACGCGTTGTCCCGGATTGGAATTGTGGGTATATTTTAGCCGGTCGGTGTTTTGTACGATTCGTACGGAAATGGTATTTCTGTACGATTCGTACTTGCGGGTTTGTAAGTTGGTTTTCCCGGGTACGAGTCGGACGGAGAAAACGCTCCGTACGACGGTTTGTACCCGGGTTTTACAGGATCGGAATCGGCACCATAGTGTTTGTTTGTTCATCACGTGAATGTAAATGGTATATACTCCTTGAGTAAATCACGGTAGGGGCATATATCTGAAATCCACTGGAAAAGGGTGGAGGTTGACACCATGTAAGTTTAGTGAGTGGGGCATGGTACGAGCCTGTATTTTAGCCTATTTCTATTTCAGGGTGGAGTTATAACGCTCCACCAGTCCTGCTGACTGTGGGTGAAAAGCGGCATAACATTTCTGCTTAATCCCCAACCCTTTCATGACAAATTCTACAACTTGCCCAATGAAATGAGGTCTGTTGTCACTCCATAGGACCCAACAAACGCTGTTAGACCTGGCACCTTGGCGTGAGTCTCCCTTCCTCTTTTTGTCGCTGTGCCTCATGTGTTTTTATGGTGTTGGCCGCTCAGCGCGCTGTGCCACTGCCAACCAGTGTCGCGGTGCGAGTGCTCCCTTGTAAATTGTATATGTTGGTTGGATTCCATGATTGGATTGTTTGATTTACTATCAGACCCCAGTAAAGTGCGCCAGGAGTGCCAGGGCATGTAAATGCAAACACCGCTGGTGGGCTTGCAGCACGGGTTGTGCCACCCACAGAAGCGGCCGGTAAAATACGTCTAAGGTCTGCCATCGCCGAACCTGCGTGCAGTCTGGTACTGACATGCTGACTGGCAAGTGCCCACACTTGCCGGTCCCTGAAACCTTCCCTTAGCTGCATATTAGTCACCCCTCTGGTAGGCCCACGGGCAGGGTGCGTTGTGAGCATAAGTTAGAACAAGCCAAGATGCGTGGCATGTCCTGGTAGTGAATGACCGCCATTTTGTTGTTCACTGCTGTAAGGCTACCCTGTTCTCATAGGCCAGTATGGGCGGCCTGGATTGTTACACCCTATGATCCTAACCGATCCAGGGAACATGGTAGGAGATCGAGTTTAGTATGCCTGAACTCGGAATAATAAGATACATCTTTTCGCAAGGTTTATTTTAATATTCCGGGTTTGCAAATGCCGCTTTTAGAAAGTTGGCCTTTGCTTGCCTAAACATTTCAGCCCGCCTCTGCGTGATGTGTATGTGATGTCTGGCTGGTGTGAGTGACAGGGCTGGGGGAACCCAGATGGGCAGGGCTAGGTAGCCTGGTGGTGAATAGGACGATCGACAGGTAGATGGGTGGGAGGAGTGCTCCTAGGCTCTGAATAGGACAGTGCTCTGCCCCCTCAATGCCGGCTCCGCCCCCTGTGGAGCGTCTGAGGACTCTGCCCTGCACTCTGAAAGAAGAAGCCTGCATCGCGTAAACAAAGTGCTCAGAAACCGGACTGGACTAGGCAAGGGCCCCCCTGGCCTGGGAGAACAAAAGATTTGCTGTATAAATGTAGGAGCCCTGCTCCTGAGAAACTAGATCCGCTTTTGACCAAGAAGAATCTCTGCCTGAGGAGGAGGCACCGGGAAAGCTGTAGGAGGAAGACTGTCCCTGTCCTGGGAGATTGGCCTGCAGTGGTGACCTTGCTGCCAAAGGGGAGAAGAGAAACTGTTGCTGAAGACTTTGCTTTATTTTTACTTTCAAGACTTGTGCTTTCCAAAACGATCTCCAAGGGCTTGGAACTGAGCTTGCCCCCTGAACTGAGCCCCAGGACCATTGGGCTCTACCTGATCTTCACTCGCCTGCCGCTGGACTGTGGTGTCCTTTCCCTCGCCGGAGCTGTGACCCTCGTGCCTCAGTCCCTCCCTGAGCCGTGACCAGGTCTTAGCCGCCCCCGCCTTGGGAAGAGCCTCGCTCGATCGGAGCCGCTCCCCCTACGCTGTGCTGGGCTGCCCCTGTCACCTCGCTCGCTGGAGGCTCGCTGTGCACCTTCACCCTCCCGCCGGAATCGACGTTTGTGAGCATATCCAAGCCTCGGACGGCCCGGACGTATCTGCGTGCCCGGCTGCCCCGCTTTGTTCACCCGCCACCTGCAACACCCCGCTCTTGTCGTGAGCCTGAAGATCAGACACCCATCGTGAAGTGTGGGAGCCCCGGACGCCGCCTCGCTCTTCTGTCGAAGAGCCGCTGAAATCCCGCACCCGCCTTTGCGTCAAGAAACAAGGTACTGTACTTACGAACTCGACCGCGAGCTCGCATCGGATCCAGGGTCCGCAACGTTCTGATTTCCCTGTCATCTGCCGTGTGCTTCCCGGTCGCCGCCTCAGCACGAAGTGCGCTGAGGCCTACAGTTACCTTGTGCCCGCCTAAAGAACTTTCCGTAACAAAGAGACTTTCCCGTATTCCTAAGAATTGTGGCCCCATCAGTTCAACGTTACTGGGCCTTGTATTTGAATCTGCTGAATCTACATAAAAGCTTATTTTTATATACTTCCTGATTGGTGTCCGTTTGTGGTGCATGCAAGGGGTTTACTGTATGTGTAATTGCATTTGCTTAACCGTGTACGCCTGAGACTTAGCCTAGACTGCTCGTGCCACGCACCTAGAGGGTGAGCAGGGGTTATTCTGGGGAGTCATCCTTCGCCCTGACAAGAAGTAAAGGGTCCATGCTTGTTGTGGGTTCACACCTGCGTCAACCAGAGCCCCCTCATTTCTAACATTGGTGGCAGCGGTGGGATTTACGGATTTGCATTTGTGGTTTGCGTATAGTGAATCACTGATCACCACGTAGTGAGAGCAGACCAGTAACACAGCCACAAGACTTGCAGTTGTTTTTGTTTTGCCAAGAATCTCCGTTGTTTAAGCCATGCCTGGTTCACTCCCCGCCGGAAGGGCAGCCTCTATAATCTCTGGATAGATTGGGGAGAAGGCGCACTTGAGGGCTATACAAATGAAGAATTGAAAGGTTTTTGCTCCAAGTTCAGAATTGCCCAAACTGGATTGAAAAACAAGACCCAACTCGTGAAGGCGCTGAGGGCCTGGTATGAGTCAAAGGCACCAGAGAATCAGGTGGAAGTGGTTCCACCAGAAAGTGTCCATGAGTTTGGCAGAGGCCTGTCGCCAGAAGAGTTGGCAGACAGGGCAGCAACCCGTGCACACGAGGTGGAGATGGCAAAACTTCATGGGCAGATGGATATGGAAAAACAAAGATTAGCCATGGAAGAAAAGAAACTACAATTAGAGCATGACATGAAGCTGAGGGAGCTGGAGCTGAAAGCAAAAAGTTTGGAGCTTAATCCCTCTGGTGGCAGCACACCGCCAGCACCGGCAGAACCAAGAGTTTATATTCCCAAGGATGTAGTGAAGGAGTTCTTCAAGAATGACGACATCGGGCAGTGGTTCAGAGCCTACGAGGTAGCCATGTCTTCCCACCGGGTGCCTGAGAGAGATTGGGGAGCGGGGTTGTGGGGACGGTTCCTGAGTGAAGGGCGGGACACACTGTTAGATTTACCTGCTGATGTTCATAATTCTTATGCCCATATGAAGGAAGCATTGATGGCTAGGTATGGGTTGACACCTGAGTTATATAGACAGAGGTTCAGGGGTTGCACTAAGATTCCCAATAGTACGTATGTGGAGTATGTGACTTTCTTTTGCAGAGCGCTGGATGGTTGGGTAAAGGGTAGTAAGGTAAATGATTATCAAGGGCTTCTTGATTTAATGGCATGGGAGCACTTGTCCAGTAATTGTTTTCCTGAGCTACGCCAGCACCTGATAGGCTGACTAACCCGAGGAAGCTTGCTGAGGAGGTGGACCGCTGGGTCAGTACCAGGGTCCACAAGGGTCCCGTGGGAGATTCCGCCAAAGGTGGGCAGGGTCCCCAGCAGAAGAGTGGGGGGGACAGGGGTAAACAGAAGCAGTTCCAAAAAGGACCCCAAAGTAGTCCCCAAGGGAACCAAGGGAAGGGTTCTCAGCCTCCCCCACCCCAGAAACCGACCGGGGCCCCGACAGGTCCTCCTGTTCAGAAGGGGCCCGTAAGATGTTACAGGTGTAACAATTTGGGGCATTTTGCCTCTGATGTAAAGTGTCCATTGTTTGGTAAACCAGCACCCACTGGTGCTCCACCCCGGCAGGTGACTAGTGTAGCCTTGGGGGAGAAGAGGAATGTCCAAGGTGGGTGGGGTCCCGCAGAGATGTCCCTGGTCTCGCTAGGAGACCGTGAAGTGGTCCCTCCAACCCAGCTGCCTGAGAACACTAAGAAGTACAGGCAGTGGGTGACCATAAATGGCCATAGAGTGGAAGCTCTTAGAGATACAGGAGCCAGTGTGACAGCTGTCAGGTGTCACCTGGTGTCTCAGGAGCAGGTGGTCCCCAATGCATTCTATCCCGTTGTTGCCGCTGACAACACAGAGAGGCACTGCAAGGTGGCTCAGGTTCCCTTCGAGTGGGGGGGGGGGTCTCTGGTACTCTTCAGGTAGCTGTGAGGCCCGCAATGCCTGTAGACTGTTTGTTAGGGAACGATTTGGAGAGCTCACCTTGGGCTAAGGTGGAGCGGAGTGCTCACCGGGAGATGTTGGGTATGCCGGATTGGGCGTGTGTCACCACACGGTCCATGGCAGCCAGTAGAGGGACTCAAGAGGTCCTGGAGCCTGAGAGGGAGGCCCAGGAACTGGCCTCAGAGAGAAGGAGCAAGGGGCGCGGGAAGCCGGCCCCTGAAGTTCCCACGGTCCAGGAGGAAGCAGACCTTGAGGGGGATGCCCTGGAGCCTACAGGGGAGCAGATAGCTGAACTGGGAGACCTGCCGGAGCTGACCAATTGGCAGCAGGAAGGGGGTCCCACCAGGGAGGACTTTTGTAAGGCACAGAAGGAGTGCCCTTCTCTCGTGGGTATGCGGCAGCAGGCTGCAGACCAGGCCGCAGGTGATCAGTCAGGATAACATTTCATTTACTGGGAGAACGACCTCCTATATACAGAGCCTAAGGTTGCTGAGCCTGGGTCAGCCCGTGCGCTGGTGGTACCCCTGGACTTCAGAGCCTTCCTACTGGGGCTGGCTCACGATGTGCCATTGGCAGGGCATTTGGGGCAGGACAAGACCTTTGAAAGGCTTGTCACCCACTTTTATTGGCCTCAAATGCGCAGGAGTTCGGATACTCACTGCAGGACATGCCAGACTTGCCAGGCAAGTGGAAAGAGTGGAAGGAAGCAGAAGGCTCCACTCCAGCCATTCCCTGTGGTCGGTACCCCATTCCAGCGAGTGGGGATTGACATTGTAGGGCCACTGGACCCCAGGACAGCGATGGGCAATAGGTTCATCCTGGTCCTGGTGGACCATGCCACCCGGTACCCGGAAGCCATTCCTCTGAGGACAGTGACGGCCCCTGTGGTGGGACGTGCACTGATGGGAATTTTCTCCCGAGTGGGATTCCCTCTAGAGGTGGTGTCTGACCGAGGTACCAATTTCATGTCCAAGTACATGAAATCTCTTTGGCAAGAGTGTGGTGTAACCTACAAGTTCACCACCCCTTAACACCCCCAAGGAAACAGGTTGGTTGAGAGATTCAACCGAACCCTCAAAGGCATGATAATGGGCCTAGAAGGACCCATGAGGCGTAAGTGGGACGTCCTCTTACCATGCCTTCTCTTCGCTTACCGTGAGGTGCCACAGAAGTCGCTGGGGTTCAGTCCCTTTGAGCTTCTGTATGGTCACTAGGCCTGGGCAAAAATTTCGTTCCGTTCGCGGAAATTGCGATAATTTGACATTTTTGCGTTCCGCGGAGAGCGCGAAAATGTCAAAAATTCCGGTTTCCGCAGCTTGGCGATAATTTGTTTCTTGCTCGCGCTGTAAAATGATACATTCTCGCGCGCGCGCGATCGCCTTACCTGAATCCCTGCGTTCGCCGACAAGTTTTCTTGATCCGGTCGCGTTCTCCATGAGATGTTGTATTGTTTTTAGCCATTTGCGCTGTCTCGCGACAGTTCGCGCCCGCAGTGACGTCATGCGTCGCGCGATCACGTCTTTCTTCTCGCGATCATGCACCGCGAGAACAACTCAAAACAAGATGGCCGCGCCCGCAAGCAACCACATGGGTAAGTTGGCGACCCGCAACCATGCAGAAAATCTCGCGAACATGCCGGAAAAAAACTTCCGCATCTTCGCGATATTTCTGCTTGTTTGCGATAATTTTAAACATTCTCGCGATAATTTGCGAAGGTTAATTCCGCAAATTCCGCCCACCCCTAATGGTCACCCAGTCAGAGGATCTCTAAGTCTGGTCAAGGAAGGCTGGGAGCAATCTCCCAGGAAACCTCCCCAGAATGTATATAGTTACATGCTGGCCTTCAGGAATCAGACTAGGCGATTCAGGCAACTTGCTGAGGCAAATCTGGAAGCCAGCCAGGAGGAGATGAAGCGGTGGTACGACCAGAATGCCACTCTGGTAGAGCTTCAGCCTGGACAGAAGGTATGGGTCTTGGCCCCTGTGGAGCCGTGTGCGCTCCAGGATAAGTGGACCGGTCCCTTTGAGGTGGTGGAGCGCAAGAGTCCTGTTACCTACGTGGTGGACCTGAAGTCTCCTAGGAACCCCTTAAGGGTCCTACATGTCAACCGCCTCAAGCCCCACTTGGAGAGGTCCCAAGTGGGCATGCTCTTGGCAACAGATGCTGGAATGGAAGAGGAGTCCGAACCTCTTCCTGACCTCCTGTCAGCCAAGGAGCAAGATGGGTCAGTGGATGGTGTCATCCTCTCTTCCACCCTGACCCCTGAGCAACAGAATGATTGTCGCCAGTTGCTGGGACAATTTTCTGATCTGTTTTCCCTGGTCCCTGGTGTCACTGATTGGTGCGTCCATGATGTGGACACTGGGGATAGTCCACCTGTGCGGCACAAGGCCTACAGGGTGACTGACAGGGTGAGGACATGCATCAAGGAGGAGGTCTCCAAGATGTTTGCACTCGGGGTAATTGAGTCTTCTAGCAGTCCTTGGGCCAGCCCCGTGGTCTTGGTCCCAAAGGCTGCAGCGCCGGGAGCCACACCTGAACTCCGGTTCTGTGTGGATTACAGAGGACTCAATTCAGTCACTAGGACTGACGCACACCCCATCCCCAGAGCTGATGAGCTCATCGATCGGCTAGGGGCTGCCGACTACCTCAGCACTTTTGATTTAACGTCTGGGTATTGACAGATCGCCTTGACCGAGGGGGCCAAAGAGAGGTCAGCATTTTCCACCCCAGATGGGCACTACCAGTTCCGGGTTATGCCATTTGGGATGAAGAATGCCCCTGCCACCTTCCAGAGATTGGTCAACCAGGTGTTGGCTGGGCTGGATTCGTTCAGTGCAGCCTACCTGGATGACATCGCGGTGTTCAGCTCCACTTGGGAAGAACACCTGCGACACCTCTGGGAAGTATTGATGGCGCTGCGCAAGGCAGGCCTCACGATCAAGGCGAGTAAGTGCCAGATCGGGCAGGGTTCCGTGGTGTACTTGGGACACCAAGTTGGGAGTGGCCAGGTGGCACCCCTTCAGCCCAAGATAGAAACCATCCTGAATTGGGAGGCGCCCAAAACCCATACAGAGGTGAGAGCCTTCCTAGGTCTCACTGGGTACTACAGGAGGTTTGTCAAGGGGTATGGCAACATGGTTGCCCCCTTGACAGCGCTGACTTCGAAGAAGCAGCCCAGGAAAGTGATTTGGACTGACACCTGTCAGGAAGCTTTTGAGGCCTTGAAAACTGCTATGTGCACGGCGCCCGTACTCTTGGCTCCCAACTTCTCCAAAGAGTTTATTGTTCAGACAGACGCTTCAGAGCATGGTGTGGGGGCTGTTCTTTCACAGATTAATGAGGAGGGCCTAGATCAACCCGTAGCCTTTCTTAGCAGGAGGTTACTTCCCCGGGAACAGAGGTGGAGTGCTATTGAGCGTGAGGCATTTGCTGTGGTCTGGGCGCTGAAGAAGCTAAGACCCTACCTGTTTGGGTCTCACTTCCGGGTTCAGACGGACCACAGGCCCCTCAGATGGTTGATGCATATGAGGGGTGAGAATCCAAAGCTGTTGAGGTGGTCCATTTCCCTACAGGGTATGGATTTCACGGTGGAACATCGCCCTGGTACAGATCACGCCAATGCTGACGGTCTGTCCAGATTTTTCCGCCTTAGTGATGAGGAACTCCCTGGGGTAGGGTAGTTCTCCCCACTTTTCAGCTGGAGGGGACACGTGTTAGACCTGGCACCTTGGCGTGAGTCTCCCTTCCTCTTTTTGTCGCTGTGCCTCATGTGTTTTTATGGTGTTGGCCGCTCAGCGCGCTGTGCCACTGCCAACCAGTGTCGCGGTGCGAGTGCTCCCTTGTAAATTGTATATGTTGGTTGGATTCCATGATTGGATTGTTTGATTTACTATCAGACCCCAGTAAAGTGCGCCAGGAGCGCCAAGGCATGTAAATGCAAACACCGCTGGTGGGCTTGCAGCACGGGTTGTGCCACCCACAGAAGCGGCCGGTAAAATACGTCTAAGGTCTGCCATCGCCGAACCTGCGTGCAGTCTGGTACTGACATGCTGACTGGCAAGTGCCCACACTTGCCGGTCCCTGAAACCTTCCCTTAGCTGCATATTAGTCACCCCTCTGGTAGGCCCACGGGCAGGGTGCGTTGTGAGCATAAGGTAGGACAAGCCTAGATGCGTGGCATGTCCTGGTAGTGAATGACCGCCATTTTGTTGTTCACTGCTGTAAGGCTACCCTGTTCTCATAGGCCAGTATGGGCGGCCTGGATTGTTACACCCTATGATCCTAACCGACCCAGGGAACATGGTAGGAGATCGAGTTTAGTATGCCTGAACTCGGAATAATAAGATACATCTTTTCGCAAGGTTTATTTTAATATTCCGGGTTTGCAAATGCCGCTTTTAGAAAGTTGGCCTTTGCTTGCCTAAACATTTCAGCCCGCCTCTGTGTGATTTGTATCTGATGTCTGGCTGGTGTGAGTGACAGGGCTGGGGGAACCCAGATGGGCAGGGCTAGGTAGCCTGGTGGTGAATAGGAAGATCGACAGGTAGATGGGTGGGAGGAGTGCTCCTAGGCTCTGAATAGGACAGTGCTCTGCCCCCTCAATGCCGGCTCCGCCCCCTGTGGAGCATCTGAGGACTCTTCCCTGCACTCTGAAAGAAGAAGCCTGCATCGCGTAAACAAAGTGCTCAGAAACCGGACTGGACTAGGCAAGGGCCCCCCTGGCCTGGGAGAACAAAAGATTTGCTGTATAAATGTAGGAGCCCTGCTCCTGAGAAACTAGATCCGCTTTTGACAAAGAAGAATCTCTGCCTGAGGAGGAGGCACCGGGAAAGCTGTAGGAGGAAGACTGTCCCTGTCCTGGGGGATTGGCCTGCAGTGGTGACTTTGCTGCCAAAGGGGAGAAGAGAAACTGTTGCTGAAGACTTTGATTGATTTTTACTTTCAAGACTTGTGCTTTCCAAAACGATCTCCAAGGGCTTGGAACTGAGCTTGCCCCCTGAACTGAGCCCCAGGACCATTGGTCTCTACCTGATCTTCACTCGCCTGCCGCTGGACTGTGGTGTCCTTTCCCTCGCCGGAGCTGTGACCCTCGTGCCCCAGTCCCTCCCTGAGCCGTGACCAGGACTGCTGAGCCGCCCCCGCCTTGGGAAGAGCCTCGCTCGATCGGAGCCGCTCCCCCTACGCTGTGCTGGGCTGCCCCTGTCACCTCGCTCGCTGGAGGCTCGCTGTGCACCTTCACCCTCCCGCCGGAATCGGCGTTTGTGAGCATATCCAAGCCTCGGACGGCCCGGACGTATCTGCGTGCCCGGCTGCCCCGCTTTGTTCACCCGCCACCTGCAACACCCCACTCTTGTCGTGAGCCTGAAGATCAGACACCCATCGTGAAGTGTGGGAGCCCTGGACGCCGCCTCGCTCTTCTGTCGAAGAGCCGCTGAAATCCCGCACCCGCCTTTGCGTCAAGAAACAAGGTACTGTACTTACGAACTCGACCGCGAGCTCGCATCGGATCCAGGGTCCGCAACGTTCTGATTTCCCTGTCATCTGCCGTGTGCTTCCCGGTCGCCGCCTCAGCACGAAGTGCGCTGAGGCCTACAGTTACCTTGTGCCCGCCTAAAGAACTTTCCGTAACAAAGAGACTTTCCCGTATTCCTAAGAATTGTGGCCCCATCAGTTCAACGTTACTGGGCCTTGTATTTGAATCTGCTGAATCTACATAAAAGCTTATTTTTATATACTTCCTGATTGGTGTCCGTTTGTGGTGCATGCAAGGGGTTTACTGTATGTGTAATTGCATTTGCTTAACCGTGTACGCCTGAGACTTAGCCTAGACTGCTCGCGCCACGCACCTAGAGGGTGAGCAGGGGTTATTCTGGGGAGTCATCCTTCGCCCTGACAAGAAGTAAAGGGTCCCTGCTTGTTGTGGGTTCACACCTGCGTCAACCAGAGCCCCCTCATTTCTAACAAGCGCCAAATCGAGGAAAGAAATCCTTTAGGAGAACTGTCGCTGTCGTGAGAGCTGTATTATCTTTCATAGCATACGCCTCCACCCATTTACTGAAGGTACAAACCACTACTAGGACATATTTTACATTATTACAGCGCTCAAACTGAATGTAATCCATTTGCAGGACCTCAAAAGGTGCAGTTGGTGTCGCAAACCCTCCTGTTCGCGTTCCCTTTCCAGGATTATACTGGAGACAGACCAGACAAGACTGGACTATCTTTTTAGCAGTGCCAGCAATATCAGGATGATCCCAAACTTGCATGAGTTGTTTTGCCATTGAGGATACACCAACATGTGCTGGCCTATGTGCCATGTGAATCAAGAGGTATAAGTATGCTGTGGGTAACTTCCATTCGGTCATATCTTTATTCCTCCAACAGCCCTCATCATCCAGTGTTCCCTCCTTGGACCATTGATCTAGTTCATTAGCAGAGGCAGATTGTTGCATGTCCAGCACTTCCTGCCTCGCATCATGCCAACGTCCAGCTTGTGACTTCACCATATACATAGATGTGGTACTTCGCTGCATTGCCGTC